>NC_028640.1:70211366-70280342 GCF_001406875.1 Solanum pennellii | reverse complement strand
ATTTCAGTACCCAAATTTCAGAATTCTAAGTGTTTTGGAACGAGACCCCCTCGACGGTCTGTCGTGCCCATGACGGACGTCGATTCAGCCAGTTTTTCCAGAAATAAAATCTGCTGCTCAAAACGACTAAACAGGTCGTTACAGACAAACTAAGCCTTGTTTTACTTTTCATCTACTGCTTGAGCATATCTAGTAGGGGTAAGATTGTAATCAATTGCTGAGAACTGTTCAAGGTTTGTGGCTTCTGAAAATTATTCTATATTACACACTATTGCTAATGCACTTCCTTTTCGTCTTACATGGTATATTCTCATATCTGTTGTGGATCTCCATTTGATTCTGATTATATTCTCTGCTACAGTTTAATGATTTCCGCTGCCAACATGAGCTACGTTATTTGGACAAAGGAGATGATATTGATTTGCTAAGTTGGATTTCAAGCTTTGGGTTGCCCAAACTCAAGAATGTTAAGATTATCAGCTCCACCGGAGTGTGCTTTAAAGGATCATTTCGAGCAGGGATTTGACAAGCTTTTGAAACTTTCAGAATCTCTGCAACGGTTTTCGAGAAGTTCGTCATATCAAAGAGCACAAAGTGTGAGATATGTTTATCTCAAATGGCTGAGAAATTGTTAGGTTACACAAGATTTTGCATTAAGCTTCACTAGTATACATAAATAGCCTAGCTGCAACGTATTTTTTTTTTTAAAAAAAAATGAGGCAAATGGCTGCAAGTTAAAATGCAATGTACTAGACAAATCTGAAATATAATGACTTCAGTAAACGATTTTATTGAAAACTATGTAAAATTTATTGAGATTACAGTAAATGTAGGATTCTCTCACAAAATGTCAAACTACAGTTACTAGGGACTTCATATATATATATATACACACATATATATACTAGATAAAGGATGCCCGTGCAGGGCATGGGCTTTAAGTATTAAAACGTAAATAAAGAAGAGATGATTAAACTTAATAGAATAAAGCTTTATTCGCACCGGGTGTTCACACCAATTCAATACGTGCACATCACGTGATTAAATTTACAGATCATTTTACTCAATCTTAATTAATTGACATGTGTTTTACTTCATTAAATCACATAATAATGAATTTTGGTGTAAACATCCAGTGCTGATAAGTTTTTTCCAACTTGATATCAACATAGTTTTGAGACACAAATATCATTTGCGGAACATAACATTATACTGGGAGTTCGCTAAAAAGGCTAAATAATTTGTTTTCTTTGAACATACTACTAAACATATCACAATCTCTTCTAAGCTAAAGGTTGTGGAAGCAATACCACAACCTTCTTGTTTGAAGGTCCCTGAGAAGTGGAAGGAGTTTATCTGTGATAGAACAACAATGTGATTGTTACAAAAGTGTTGCTAAATGATACAAAAAGAAACAAATGATTTTACAACTTAGCTGAAGAAAGTAAAATTCCAAAATGATGGATGTTTTGGTTGTGTCTTTCACCATTGGCAATACTAACCTGTACATCCTTTCGTTGAATTACAATGAGATATAATCCTCATTGTGTACCATATTCTCCTTTACCTTCTTATATTTTGCTCAGAAATTCTTTTACTTCCTCTTAGTTAAATTGATTGAGCTTAACACTATGCAAGAACTTAAAAATGATTATTCAATGATGAATAGTATAGAAAATAAAATAGAAAAAGTGACTGATCAATCCACTCCTAATAACATTTAGGCACAATCTTCAATTCTTTTGGAATTATCATCGACACCTATCAGTGTCCTAAAGGACATTGCATACCTTTATGTCTTTCTGATCAACAACTCATCTTGGATTCATAGTACTCTAAGAGGAGTATAATAGCAGAACTGATAACCCCATAATATATAGGAGGCTCACTCATCTTATACGGAATTTCAAGCGAAGTCCACAGACAGGAACAAAGAAGATATATTTGTCTGCTACATTGTAGTACACATTAAAATTACCAATGAATAACTTACGGAAGATGAAAAAAAATGAGAAAAAGAACCTTTGAGTACCAATAGTTTCACTTCCTGTTCCCTTGAAATTTATGATTATTTATTTGGGGAAAAAGTTACAACACACTGTTCATTATACCAAGAAAGGAAAATGTTGATAAATGTAAAAAAGAAAAATAAAGAAAATAATCAGTTCTGGTTGATCTATAATAGCTATAAGCACACACATTGATTACTTAGGCATTTATGATTCTAATTCACACAAGAAACAATTCCAACAACAGATTTTGCAGCTGGGCTACATAACTTTGTTTTACCAAAACGTAAAAACTACGTAAAGCTTAACAAAGGACTGAAGAGGTGAAGACTAATATCTAAGGTTCAACTTACCGATTCCCAAAAGTAAAATCTAATGAGCAACTTTGTAGTCCAACATGTGAAACTTATCTAAACATTCCTTTTTTCCTATTCCAAGAAACTGAGGGAACATATAAATATTGGTTCAAGTTGCACCTGCTTTTTGATACAACAGAAAATTTAGAAATAAGAGAAGAGCGCGAAGGACTTAAACAAATGATCCGAGAGCGCCAAAAGATCACATTAGATAGGCAACCAATACTGAAGAGAGAGGCATACTAAAGAATTGTTAGTACTGGTTTGTCATTTTTATCATTAATCAACCGCACCTCAACATAGTTGGGGTTGGACATTTATGAATCCTCTGTATCTATTCTGCAATTAAAATGAAGATGAAAATTAGACATAAACTACAGACCTCGAACATGCTACTCTTGTCTGAGATGTTGAAATGTGTTTTGCAACTGCAGGTGCTGCCTTTAATGAGCACATTTTGGGAGTAATTTGTTTGGAGATTGCCGAAGATCGTCAAGATTGTGAAATCGAAGACTAAAATTTCCTGGCTAACAGCGAAAAAGAAACAATGAAAATTCTTGCAAAATAGTTAGGTTATTTAGGCATATCATCGAACACCTTTGATTCACCATTAGAGAACAAACACGCATTGAAGTATCTATTTGTACATATGCATGTGAAGATTGGATAAAAATACAGGAAAATTTGCTCAGAAACAAAGACAAACAGAGAAATTAGTTGGAGAAACACTTACCACAACAGAGAGCTCAGACCTGAGACAAATTAGTCACAAAATGTATGAAGTTTGAAAGAAATCCAGTGCTAGAGACTTGGATATTGGGGAGACGAAGAGAAGAAGCAGAATAAGAGATAAACATTGAGCTGATGTGAAGCAAAACCACGCGTCAATTTTGTGTTAAACAAGTGTAGACGTTAATCGGACATTTTCAAAGTAAAAAACAGAAATACCCTTAGATAGTCCGACGAAACCACCACTTATTAAGAATGATAATGTTCAAAAAGTTACTAATTAGCAAGGATTTGTTTCTTCTCTGATAATTGAGTAGGTGGTTCTTTGTCCTTATTTGCTTCAATTATATCAGCTGATCTAGTTGTTGACAAGAAGCTAGGTTGATTAATTTAAGATAGAAGTTATGCCCACGTCATGTCTGTAATGTCAACCTTGTGTTGTTTCTCAGTGAATCTATCAGAGGGTATGTAAGCATGTATGTTCTTGACAGGACCAATCATAAAGCCTGTGTACCCAGACATTGCTCCATGTACCACGCTATGAGCAAGAAGAGTGCAATACACATTGTCAGATGCATTACTTGGAATAGCTCGAATCATGTATGTCGGATCTATATATTTAAGTTGATCACCATCTTCTTTTCTTTCGAAAAAAGCTCCTTTATCCTTTTCGATATCCATAAACCAACATCAACTTGCTCATCATCTTGTCCAGCACCTTCAGCTACGACTATAACCATGTGTCCATTCTCTTTCAAGCCTTTGTTCGATATACTCTAACACTCCACCATGTCCTCCAAGATAGAAACGGGATTCTGGAATCAAACAACAATCAACATCTCGACTAGCAAGACTAGCATACATTGCTATAAACCCACTATCCCGTCCCATTAACTTCACAACCCCAATTCCATTCTCAAAACTCATAGCTTCAACATGAGCAGCACTAATCGCACGTTGAGCTTCCTCAACTGCGGAATCAAAACCCAAAGACTTGTCAATAACTGGTATCTCGTTATCTATTGTCTTGGGGATTCCAACTACTGCAACATTCAGACCACGCCTTGTAATTTCCTCAAATATCAACGATGCTCCTTTCAGCGTTCCATCTCCTGTGATTATATAAACTAGATTAATTCCTCCATCCTTAATGCTATCAACTATTTTATACGTAATATGACCCCCTCGAGATGACCCAAAATTTGTTCCACCACGTTTATGGATGTCATTCACAACCTTGGGTGTCAAAGGAATCGTCTTTTTGGAATAGAAACCTCGATATCCTCCATCTATCCCCATGACTCTTGTTACACCATACATAGAGTACAAGCCATATACTATTTCACTGATAATTGTATTGAGACCATGACGTAAACTTCCACATGTTACAATTACATGCATCTGGCTTAAAATAAACGTTTTGGCTAGGACCAACTCGACGAAAATGTATCCCTCTTGGACTATTCTTGTCGACAACAATATTTTGAGCAACTGTATCATCTTCATAGACAAAATAGTGATTAACGACTGAATAGGAAGGATTGTTCTTCAATGGATTAGGATAGGTAGAAAGATTAGGAAAGTAATCAGATAAATGAGGAACGTCTTCAAAAACCAACCATCATTACCCATCAAGAATTTCTTGTTCAAATCCGCACTTCAAAACAATCATCCAATAATCCCATAATTCAACTCAAATTCAATTACAAGGAAAATACTTTATTTATAAACTCAACAGTTCTTCAATCTCACTAATAGAAAATATAAGACAAGACACCTATTTATATTACTAATAAACCAAATTAATGTAGGATTAGAAAACCTATTACAATATGAAATAGGACAAATAAAGTACCATATAATAAATCCTAAGCAAATTAGGATTTAATTTATGGTAAGTTACCTAATGTTTTTTATGCACGGTAAAAAGGCATATAAGTACATATTTTCCATGTTTTTGTGTCGATTTACAATTTTATCATAAGCCCCAATTCTTTATTTTTATCTCCAAATATACCGAGTTTTTATATTTGGAGAAAATCAACTCCAACCCAAATTTCTATTTTTTTCACTCCAAAAAGAGTTCTCTTATCTCCTTAATATTATATTTTTATTTTTATTTCTACTTCATAAAGTAAATCATTAATTCCTTTTTCAAATAATCATCACATATGATTCATATTCTTTTCTAATTTACTTTCCTTTTTTTTTCATTTTTAACTATTGCATCATCTATTCTCATACTAATTAAAAAGTGTAGCATAAAATAAAAATAACTTGTTTGATTTGTATTAAATTTTGATTATAACTATATTCTGATCCACTGATTTAATGACGGAAGAATGCACCTTAACTCCATCTTTCCGCGCACGTTCGTCGTTGATATCATTAGTTTTTGGTTGAAGATAGTTATGATGATTATCATCAAGCTTTTAGGAGTAGAATTAACAAATAATTGTCATTTAGGGCAGAATGGATTGCAAGCTCTTGAGAATTTACATGTTTACTAATTGTCATTAATGCTTAAGGTTGGATTCATTAATATCTTCAGCAAGTGAACGTGTTTAAGACCTCATTTTTTTCTATTAAGATTAAGAGAGTTGAATCTGAATACACATGATTTGCATAAAGATCTAAGTATCAAGATCACTCAGATTCATACCTACAAACCAAACACACTTAATGAGTTGAATTTGAATGATTAAGATTCAAACCTCCATTACAAATGAGACCCAAATTTTATACATAGCCAGCTATGTGAGCATATGATCTTTTCTTAGCCAAATGACATCTCACTTTAGATATTTTGCTCTTTCCCTTAAAATATGTTTTAATTAATTAATCATTCCATTAATGCTTTTGTTTTTCAAATAGTGAGATAGTATTTGTTTCCGTTAAGATGAAAAATTTAGTTATTACATTAAATAGAGATTGAGCCAGTTTTCCATTTTGGCAGACGCATGTAAGCCATCAGTACACGAATAAATCAGAAAGGGTAGAAAATACCAATCCAAATACTAAAGTTGAGGCCAAAAAACCCAAAAATTAGAAGTTTGCAAAACACAGGATTTCATTAACCTAATTATGAGAAAAAGTGAGCCTAGTCAATAGGGAAACAAAAAAAAGTTTCACGTGAAACCAAACAACTATAACATTTGGTATATATGTCACAAGGACAAGATAACAAGAACAATTAGTTTTTAGTCACATAGACAAACTCAAGATTTTCACCAACAATAAATCAAGAACTAAATACAAAGTTAACACTTGTGCAGTTTAGTCACGGAAAGCTCTTTCCTGGCAAATGATCACAAAATTGGTTGAGGATCTTGGGCAACTAACCAATTTCTCGGAGAATCGAAGTGAATATCAAGAAGTACACTTCATTGAATAGATCCTACAAACTCTTCTTCTTGATATAATTACGAACTTCTAAAATTATTGCATTCTTTAGTAAAAATTTTGAACAGAACGTCATCATCCCATTCAAGATGCTCCATCACACACATATTGGAAGAATTGATAACGTTGCCATTCTTAAGGTTGGGAAACTCTATGCTTGAAAGGTAATGAATATCATGTTTTTGGGCCAAGTATCCTAACTTAAATGTGCATCGCTCAAGACCCATCTGGAGAGAGAATAGAGTCAAATTACAATCATAATGCACAAATGTTACAAAACAATGATTTTATTGTATGAGGGAATGAAGGGAGCACTTGAATATGTTTTCTTTATATAATTTGAATTTTCTTCTTAGTATGATGTTGTTATAGTGACTTGTTCACTTCTTTAAATGTAAAACTGCTTTTAAAAAAATCATGTGTACGACATTGTTTACATCTGTTTTGTAACACTGTTCATACTGGAAAGCGACCTAAAAAGAATGTGCAAATAAAAGAGCAAAAGTAGCATGAAGCACTTACAAAAGTAGTTTCAGTATTTATGTTGAGTGTCTCCATGAGGCGAGGCTCCCAATGGGATAGCTACTCCATAGATATAAAAAGTTGTGATAAGCAAATCCAAAGTTAGACATTTGCATTTCAATACTGGAAGCGACATCTTTACAAATTGCATCACTACATGATGTGGTAATCTCAATGAAACTAGTAAACGATCGAGAAGTCAAGAACAATAAAAAGGAAGAAAAATCCTATCTAGATTGATAAAGTTAAGCCAAATCTGACCATCTAACAATGTAGCTAGATAGTAGAAGAAGTACCCGACTTTAGAAAGTTGACTGAACGATTGCAAAAAGTCAAGAGAGTTGTATTAACACCAGAAGTCTTTGTATAATGTGTAAAATTCTCGAAATTGTGGTATATTCGAAAGTGGATGTTGTCTCTTTATATTATCTATATACCAAAAAGAAAATAAGGTCTTCATGACAAAATAAACCACAGTGAACCAATTCCCTATCGTTAACTCGGTTGCATTGCTCAACTTTTGAAGATTATCTTCAACGGTCTTCTTATAACTTGATGCTCTTCCAAACGCAATGTGGCACTAGCATTAAAGGTACCTTAAGCAATCCAAGCACAACTTATTCGGAAAGTAAGCTTAGCACTAACCATAAAGGATATATTTACTAGCCTACACTCGAGATCATACATATCTTCGGAGATCTCCAAATTTTAAATATGCGATGCAAAAATATTCAAAGACAGATCATCAGAGTCATCATACGACTTCGAACTTAAGCCTCTTTAAATTTGATGAATTGATTTCCAAATGATAGAATTCGGAGAATTCGAGGATTTTCAAAGCAGGACAACCTGAGAGTATGTTTACAATTATGTCATTCAACCGTAGGGTCCTTAAATACTTTCAATCTATGAAAATTTCCTTATCAAGTGTACAACACGTGAGATTCAATGTTATCAAGGATGAACACTTATAGATAGTGTCAGGCAAGTCACTGGAGTTATTCTCAAATGAATCTTACAACAATAGTAGCAAGTCAACGAGAGATTCGGAATAATAATTTATTGATTAATAATTTATTTTTATTTTCACCTTTTTAGTAGGAACCCATCGGCTGATTATGAAATCTACTATGTTATCAACAAATCCAATTTGTTGCTTGTATTTGGACAGGTGGGTGAAATGCAAATGGAAGTTTTTAATTTTGGAACAAGTAGAATGATTTAATACATAATCGACAAAGGATATAAAGTTTTTCCTTTGCGATTTATCTTTTACTAAGAGAAAAGAAGTTATCAATTAAAGGTCATAGATGCTCCCACCATTTTAAGTGCGATTTATCTTTTACTAAGAGAAAATTGAAGTTATTAATTAAAGGTCATAGATGCTCCCACCATTTTGAGACAAAACAATGTTGTGAAGACATCTTTCATCGGCAAAAGTGAGAGAATCTGAATAAAAAGAGAATCCAGCAACTTACTGATTCGACTTTGGATTTCAACTTTTTTCATTTGCTTATTTGTCGCTTCAACCTTTTTTGCAAGGTCGTAAATTCATCGTTTTGGGTGCAAAAAGGTGCAGACAAAGCAAAAGATGGACCTACGACCTTGCAAAAGAGTTGAAGAGACAAATAAGAAAATGAAAAGAGTTGAAGATCAGAGTCGAATGAGTAAGTTGCCCGATTCTCTTCTTATTCTAATTCTCTCACTTTTGCCAACAAAAGATGCCTTCACAACATCTGTTCTCTCAAAAAGGTGGGAGCATTTATGGCCTTCAATTGATAGCTTCTTTTTCTCTTGTAAAGATAAATCGCAAAGGAAAAACTTCATATCCTCTGTCGATTACGTATTAGATCATTCTACTTGTTCAAAAATTAAAAACTTCCATTTGAATTTCATCCACCTATCCAAATACGAGCAACGAGTCGGTTTTGTTGATGACATTGTAGATTTCACAATTAGGCGATGGGTTCCTACTAATGAGTGAAAAATAAAAATAAATTATTGTTCCCAATCTCCCGATGGCTTGGTACTGTTGTTGAAAAGAATGTTGAAAATATTATACTGTTGTCAGATTCATATGAGAATGACTCTATTGACTTGCCTGACACTATCTACAAGTGTTCTTCCTTGATAACATTAGATCTCACTTGTTGTATACTTGACAAGGAAGTCGTCATAGAGTGGAAGTCTTTAAAGACC
Organism: Solanum pennellii; assembly: GCF_001406875.1. NCBI lineage: Eukaryota > Viridiplantae > Streptophyta > Magnoliopsida > Solanales > Solanaceae > Solanum > Solanum pennellii. The sequence goes on along the minus strand of NC_028640.1, from coordinate 70,271,125 downwards.
CTACGGTTGAATGACATAACCTTAGATGATGACGGAATTGTAAACCTACTCTCCGGTTGTCCTGCTTTGGAAATCCTTGAATTTCTTGAATTCTCCGAATTCCGTCATATGGAAATTAGTTCTTCAAATTTAAAGAGGCTTAAGTTCGAAAATCATTTGTCGTACTATAACTCTGATGATCTCTCTTTGGATATTTTTACCCCACATGTTCAACATTTGGAGATCTCTGGATATATGTATGATCTCAGGTGTAGGCTAGTAAATGTATCATCTCTGGTCAGTGCGAAGCTTACTTTCCAAATGAACTGGACTTGGTTTGATCAAGGTCCTGATGAGCATCAAGTTATAAAGACACTCATCGAAGATTATCTTCAAAAGTTGAGGAATGCAACTGAGTTAACTTTTGGGACTTGCTTCATCGAGGTATGTTGACCTTATTTGCTTTTTAATATATAGATATCAAAAAGAGAAAACACTGAGAATATAACACAATTTGACAACTTTTAAACTTTTTACAAAAACTATTGATATGAATACAAAACTCTCCCGACTTTTTGCATTCTTTCTGTCAACTTTCGAAAGTCGGTACTTCTTCTACCATTTAGCTACATTGTAAGATGGTCAAATTTTTCATAACATTATTTGTCTACACAAGATTTTCTTCCTTTCATTTGTTCTTGGTTTCTCGATCGTTCACTTCATTGGGATGACCACCTCAGGTACTAATGCAGTTTGATAAGATGTTGCTTTTAAAATTGAAATGCAAGTGTGTAACTCTGGATTGACATAGACTATTATTTCTATAGAATAGATATCTTGTTACGAGCCTCGCCTCGCCTCATGTGGAGACACTTAATATAACCATGGCAACTACTTTTGTAACTTCCTACAACTTTTGCTCTCTTATTTGCACATTCATTTTAGGAAGTTCTAACATCCCTCCCCTTCCCTATATTGAACGTTGTTCTAAAAGGGATACAATCATGCATATATATCTTTGATTATCACGAAAGAGACGTTTGTCACTAGAAAACTTCATATTAAACAATTGTTGACAAACTTAAGAGTTATTACTTAAGGTTTGGTCTACTTATCCCAATAGTCATCCTAAAAGGAACAAATTTTTTTAATCATTTTCCCAGAACCATTGAAGATTGGTCGATGTAAAAACTATTCTATACCAGACACTTGTCCTATGAAATCATTCTTTGTAACTTTTGTGCATTATGATTTTCATTTGACTATATTCTCTTTCAAGTTGGATCTTGAGCAATGCACATTTAAGTTGCGATATTTGGCCAAAGAATATCATTTCTTATCAAGCTTAGAGTTTCCCAACCTCAAGAATGTTAACGTTGTCAATGCTTTCAAGATCTGTTTGAAGAAGCATCTTATTTGGGTTTATGATAATCTTTTCAAACTCTCAGAAAATCTACTGAAGAATACAAAAGTTTTGGAGAAGTTCTTAATTATATCAAAGAGAAAAAATGTAGTATTTGTGCTTCTCGATATTCATCTCGATTGGCTAAGAAATTGGTATGTTGCCCAAGATCCTCAACCAATTATGTGATCATTTGCGAGGAGGGAACTTTTCATGTCTAGGTTACAAGTCGTTATCTGTTTTGGTGCACCCATAAATGTTACTTTATATTTAGTTTTTGATTTACTATTGGTGAAAATCTTGAATTTGTCTATGTTACTAATAAGTGTTTGTTCTTGTAATCTTGTCCTTGTGACATACCAAATGTTATGGTTGTTTCGTTTCTCATGAAACTTTTCTTTGACGCATTTTGGATGTGGATATGTTTCAAAATTTTCAACTAGATTGTTTCTTTAGATTGACTACCCACACTTTTTCACACAACTAGGGTTATGAGATGTTGTGTTTTGCAAACTTTGTCGATGACATCAAGGTACTTTTATGGGGAGGTAATACCTTTTAGGCATTTTCTAGGATGGAAGAGGTTTAAAGTGTGTGTTTGTCAGAAAGATTTTGTAGCCAATTATGATTGATGCTAGCAATGCGGTCAAATGCTAATTTTTTAACTTAAGGTCATATTATAAAGTGTTGGTTATGATACATATGTTTGATTCACCTAAAATCTTATTATATTAGGTGGATCTGAGTTGGGCTTAACTAGCTTACTAGAGGTTGTAAAAAATTTGTGGAGCAATAGTCTATTGTATCAAAGATAAGAGAGTGCCGGAGATGTTCAATGAAGTATGAACAGTGAAAATCGATAATATTTTTGGTTGAATGAGAAATTGTTAGGTTGCCCAAGATCCCCCACAAGTTCTGTGATTATCATCAAGGTGTGAGCTTTCCATGACTAATAACGATAAACAGTGTGACATGTCAGGATGTGGTAGATGTCGTCTTATGTTGAGTTTTTGATAACCTACTCATGCAATCATGAAGTACTAATCCTCCCATATAGTATGAACAATCTCTATCACGTTGGACATGAATTTCCCTATTAGATGATTGAGAAGATGAAACAACATTATTATTTCAAGCCTGTTGTTAGTCATTGTCATTAGCAACCGTATCATCGTGTTCATATTCCATGAATATTTCATCAACGGTATAAAATTATGCAACAATGCACAAGTTATGGCAATGATTCTTCTTCTTTTAAGCCGAGGGTCTATCGAAAATAACTTTTCTCCTCCACAAAGATAGGAGTAAGATCCTACCCTCACGTATATTGTTGTTATTGCTATCTGATATTAAGGATATTGTTACTACGTTATCTGCATCACCTAATCCAGTTTCATACTCCGAGCTTCATTGTCCATTTTTTGAACCATAAGTTTTTCATGGCTCATCCATGTCCTCCGAAGCTATCCCTTACTGCAGGTTTATGCTTGGAATGCAAATAATTTTGGAAAAGTAATTGGTGTCAAATCGGTAATGGTACTAATCATCAAGTTGTGACCTGTTTTCAATGCTACGATCCTTCGGCTTATCTCACTCATCAGGCACGGATTCCATTGACTGAAAACTGTTTCCCAACACAGGCGCAACTCATCTATTGCACCTGATTTATCAAGCTTTGCTCATGTTGAGGAATACCAAAACCCGAATCAACTAGGTGTTAGTAATGGACAAGGTTTGCCAATCCAGAACACTGGTAATGCCTCTTTGTCAAATCTCTCCCTTGTCTATGTTCAAATATTTCCTTGTGACAATAACGTTTTCTTTAAATTCCATCTGCTTATTGTCAGTCAGAGTAGTATTGCTCTTTACACCGTGTCAATCAAGCCACATATCTGATAATCCTTCGCTTTCACAGCCACAAAAGTCGCATCCTCTTATTGGCATCTTCGATTGGGTCATTCGCCTCAGAAGCTCTTAGAGTGTTGTGAAAAGCGCAGAAAAGCGCGCTTCAACGCGAGGCCTACCAGTGCGCTTCTTTCTCCTGAGGCGATGCGATCTGAAAAAGGCGCTCGCTTCAGATAAAGAAGCGAGAAGCGATAGTGTGGGAAAAGCGCAATAAAGCTTGCTTTTTATAAAAAAGCGACAATTAGGTTTTTTTAAAAAAAATAGTTTTTTTTTAAATTTCTGAAATAGATACGACTTAATTTTCTTTCACGACTTTACGACTTTACACTTCTTTCGCTGCTTCTCTTCTTCACGACCGCGACTGCTCTCACTTCACCAGCTTCATCTGATCGGTGAGTTTCTTTTCTCTTCGATATGCTTCTCCTCTTGCTCTTTTTAATTTTCCTTTTCTCCTCTTTGGGTAATGCAAACATGACTCTTCTCTGCTGTAGTTCTTTATTTTTTGCTTTATATGTTATGACTTATGAGTATTATTGACTATCTATTTTCATTGAATCTAAGACTATATTACCTCTATTCAGTTATTAATATATTTTTATTTTTATACTAAATGTCACCTTTCTAAAAAAAGGCGTGTGCTTCGCTTCACGCTTCTCGCTTCTATGAAGCAAGCCCTCGTCACTTTTTTCCGCTTCTCGCTTCCCAAAACACTGGCTCTTAGCCAAATGTTGTCTAGACATCAGCTTTCTAGTTCTAGTTTTAGATTACAAAAAATTTGCAAGTCCATAATAGAAGTACTAAAGTTTTGCAACTCAGTTCCCCCTTTTCTGTCATCTCAAGGTCATCATTCTTCTAAAGTCTTCTAATACCGAGCAAGTTAGAGTTAGCTCTATGAATCCTTCGGTTTATTTTCTAAATAAACAACCGAAATGGTAGCAAAAGAACAGAACTAGTCTGTGATAATCCTTCATATGAAATTAACACCAACTTATGAACTCTTTTGTCAAAATTAAGGCAAACTTCTATTATTTTCCATCTGCTTGGCTCCTCCGAGAACCATAGTTTGTCACTATAGCCACAGTCGTGTTCCTCACACACATCAGGAAAAATTCCAATATATAGATTAACAGAATGAAATATGAAATCAATTTGACCCCTATTTGCAATATTTTAAATTTTCCTCCCTAAACTATAACACAACCTATGCTACAAATTCCACTAAGCATAGAAACTCCTAGTACGAACCTTTCCTAAAAATATATCCGTTAAATAAAAGAATCAAGATGGGTGATGGAAATTCAGAAAACCCATTCAAAAGTGTAATGCTTAGGTAGAGATTGAAATTTAAACTTCCAACGCCTAATGATCAGAGACCCCACTCACGACTCCTCACTAGAATCATGAGTCTTTAAATCAAAGCAACCTTGTAAGACAACTAACATATGCCAGATGAATGGAGATCTCAAAGGATCAAACAGATAAATATAATCGAACATTCTCATTGTGATGTGGCCAAACAGCAACAAATATGAAGACATTTCAGAAGACTTAACAAATAATCACTAACAACACATGCATGCTTTAACAGGTAGATCAACTAACTCACTATTTTAAGCTCCAGGAAGTTGATGTAAATACAACACGCCAAGATGCAATAGAAGGTTTAATGTCAATATAAAAGATTGTCACAAGATTTGATACCTTAAAATAAGTAGGATAGGAAGCAACCAATTTTTTTGCTCCGAGTTCAATGGCCTAAGAAATAGCAGCATTGTACTAAAGTTGTTCAGAATGTTGAGAATGTTGTGCATCCGAGTCGGGTTCATTAAATAAATCTCCAAAACCATCCAAGAGCAGCTGAGGACCTTATTTTGACATGTTTCCAGCAGTTAAGGTTACTTCATTTAAGGAAGTAAAAGAATCTGTGAACCTTCAAGTTGTAACGGGGCTTCATCTTCCGATAGCGTTGTATATGAATCTGTTCCAAGATTCGAATCCATAGTGAGTACCTATTAAAATTCATGTTAATCAGAGTCATTAGCTGAGATCAGATAATTAATTAAGTCGTTTGGCTAGAATTAATAACATTTCTATTACTATTTTGACCAAAAGAAAGAACAAGAACTATTTCCCAGAAAACCAACAAATTGCAGCGAGCATAATGATTTTTTAAGTTCATCTAAGACCTTAGCAATGATAAGTTACAATTATCAAGTCTGAACAGAGGTCATGTAAATTAGTGAAGTTTTATGTATCTGAGAATGGAAATAGCCGATAATTTGGGTGAAGATTTACCAAATATGGCATCATTTGACAATTTCTCTGCGTTCCAACGATACAAAGACGCAAGTAAATTTGTGTTGAAACGTCATAGTCGGTCCCTGTTATGATCGTGTGATCGTGTGGTCGGTAAAGAACAGTTCAACTTCTTTGTGCACCGAAGAGAAGTTGGGGTTGAGCCGATCTAACTGGCCATTATCAATGTAGTAACTCTTATTTGACTTCAAGAAATTCTTCCATGTTTCAATATGCTTATTTAATAGTGTTGCTTGAATTTTTGTCCCCTAGTATTGATTTAAGCGAGATATCACCTCTTCGTCAACTAATATTAGCGTTCGGGAAGTGCCTTCATGCCTTGAATTATTCTTGTAAGGTATTAATGAAACCTACTCACATCACCCATTCAACGGAGCATTTTGGTATCTTGTTAATCGGTATACTCTGTTTTGATAGTTCATTTCGCCATGTGTTCTACAAATGGATGCTTAGAGGTAGAGATGCGAAGTGAATACAATGTTAATATCAGGGGTTATAGAAAACATAAAGTAGAAGATAGCAATTTTATATTAGTTGTTTTTTAAATTTAGTGGCAGATATGAAACAGTTTACAGATGAAAAGTGGGAAAAGTTAGAAATCCACAAATAACAGTCCCTGCACATGTTATTTTTCCGGCAACAGTTTCAGGTGGGATTTGTTCTAGAATGATCAATTTAGCCATCAATTTCTGTTTTTTTTTTTTTTGAGTAAAAGTGAATAATCTTAATGGATTATGTATCAATATAAATTCAGAATGTCAAAACTTAAAACAAACTAAGCTAAACAGAAATGATTTAAGGTGGATTTCGATGTGCCAGATTTGCATCAGTTCAACTATCAAATTACAGGGTATCATAACTTTGTTGGGGGAGTGTATCTTAAAGGACTGTAAATTGTACATAAAAATGGGCATTTCAAAGATAGTTTAGAACTTACAGCTCGTTAATGGTGGCGAGAAAATTCAACAAAAGCAGTGGCAAGCAACTTCACCAAAACCTATTCCGAATTCCAATTCAGTTTATGCAGAAGCTGGAGATTGCGTTCATTCTGTGATTGGTTTTTGAAGAGAGCGCTGTTTCTAGTTAGGGTTTTTGTTAGGACAAAAGTAGCTTTTCACTTTAGAGCTGTTCCTCGTTTATATATTGGTCCAATAAATGTAAAAAAAGATCTTATTAGTATTATATTTATTTTAATGAGTCAAAAATGCCACATGACCTTTTCAAAATTAGAAGAAAAAAAAAACTCATTTTTCTCTATTGGAGTAATAACTTTATTTCTACATTTGTTGGGAGACAATTATAATGTCTTACAATTTAGATAGTTTTTTTTTTGTATTTCAATGTAGTCTTATGGTTCTTTGTAGTCAATTATGAAATTTTAACGGAATAATGATTCTTTTGTATGTGTTCAAGTATCTGTGTGCTTGAATTTATATGATAAAACAATTATTATTTCAAGAGATGAAAAGTTAACGAGTAATTAAAGAATTTAGTAGCTAAAATTATGACGTGATTGAATTTTAACAATTGGAATAATACTCTACAAAAGGACAAATCCGATCACTAAAAATGAACGACAGGGGTGTTGCTCGGATTGTAAGCACCTCTCACTTTCAATCCAAGTTTGAGTCACCAAGAGAACAAAAGGGGTGAAAGCTCCTATAGAGGGTAAAAAAAAGATCACTAGAAATGGAATATAATTTAGTCAATCACTGCTTTAGGTATTTTACAAACACAAGGCAATGGGTGCAAGTTATATACAAATCTGATATATATAAATGTTGGATTATTGGCTTCGTTCAGTAAAGCAATTTTATTGAGATTACACAAGTGTAGGATTCTCTCACAAATTAGCAAACTACTTTTACATGGGACTTTATATTTATAAATGTATAATGTTCAAAAAGTTACTAATTAGAGCAAGGATTTAATTTGTTTCTCCATCTGATAATTCACAAGTGTAGGATTCTCTCACAATTTGTTTGCTTCATTTATATCGACTCTGGTTGTCAAGAAGCTAAGTTGATTTGTTTCTTCATCTGATAATTGAATAGGTGGTTCTTCGTCCTTGTTTGCTTCAATTATATCAGCTGATCTCGTCGTTGACAAGAAGCTAGGTTGATTAGTTGAAGATAGAAGTTGTGCCCACATCATGTCTGTAATGTCAACCTTGTTTTGTTTCTCAGTGATTCTATCAAAGGGTATGTAAGCATGTGTGTTGTTGACAGGACCAACCGTAAAGCCTGTGTACCCAGCCATTGCTCCATGTACCGCACTTTGAGCAAGATGAGTGCAATACATATTATCAGATGCATTACTTGCAATAGCCCGAATCATGTATGTTGGATCTATATACTTAAGATTGATCATCATCTTCTTTTCTTTCGAAAAATGTTCCTTTATCCTTTTCGATATCCATAAACCAACATCAACTTGCTCATCATCTTGTCCAACACCTTCAGCTACGACGATCACCATGTGTCCATTCTCTTTCAGCCTTTGTTCGATATACTCAAACAGTCCACCGCGTCCTTCAAGATAGAAACAGGATTCTGGAATCAAACAACAATCAACATCTCGACTAGCAAGACTAGCATACATTGCTATGAACCCACTATCCCGTCCCATTAACTTCACAACCCCAATTCCATTCTCAAAACTCGTAGCTTCAACATGAGCAGCGCTAATAGCACGTTGAGCTTCCTCAACCGCAGAATCAAAACCAAAAGACTTGTCAATAACTGGTATATCGTTATCTATTGTCTTGGGGATTCCAACAACTACAACATTCAGACCACGCCTTGTAATTTCCTCAAATATCAACGATGCTCCTTTAAGCGTTCCATCTCCTCCAATTATATAAACCTGATTAATTCCTCGATCCTGAATGCTATCTACTATCTTCTTAGTAACATGACCTCCTCGAGATGACCCAAGAATCGTTCCACCACGTTTATGGATATCATTCACAACGTTAGGTGTCAATGGAATCGTGTTTTTGGAATAGAAACCTCGATATCCTCCATCTATCCCCATCACTCTTGTTACACCATACATAGAGTACAAGCCACATACTATTTCCCTGATAACTGTATTGAGACCAGGGCATAAACCTCCACATGTTACAATACATGCATTAACATCATCCGCCTTAAAATAAACGTTTTGGGAAGGACCAGCTCGACGAAAATGTATCCCTCTTGGACTATTCTTGCGGACAACAATGTTTTGAGCAACTGTATCATCTTCATCGACAAAATAGTGATTGACGACTGAATAGGAAGGATTTTTCTTCAATGGATTAGGATACGTAGAAAGATTAGGAATGTAATCAGACAAATGAGGAACGTCTTCAAAAACATAACCATTGTCACCCATCACGATTTTCTTGTTCAAATTATGCAAAGCAAAACTATCAACCAATGATCCCATGGAAAATATTTTGTTTATAAACTCTGAAACTCTAATTTACTATAAGAAACTAGGTAACAAAGCATGCCTATTTATAATACTAATAAACTAAATCAAAGTAGGATTAGAAAACGTATTCCAATATGGAATAGCACTAACAAAATTACCAAATAATAAATCCTACATAACCTAGAATTGCTAGCGTAATTTTGAATTATTATTTTCAACATCCATTATGGTAAGTTGCCTAATGTTTTTTTATGCACGGTAGAATGGCATATATGTGCATATTTTCCATGTGATCTAAAAGTTTTTGTTGAAAAAAAATAATCTCATCTATCTTATTAATCGTAGGAATTCAATTCGTCAAAATTATACGTATATAATTTTCTTTTAGAACTCCTTGATATAAGAGAATCACGTATTCAAACACAAATATATTTTCTTGTATTTTATTAAATATGGGGAAAGAGTCTGAAAAATACTTCAACTTTGGCGAAATTATTGTTACGATATCAAACTTTATGGAGGATCTTTTACCCCTAAACTATTTAATAATGTATTTTAAATATATATATATATATATGTGCCCACGTTATTACTTATAATTATGCAATAGTATTTTTTTTTATGTCAATGTGAACACATATATATCTTTAGAATACACTATTAAATAGTGCAGAGTAAAAAGTCCTTTCAAAAGTTTAATATCATAACAACAATTTCAATCAAAATTTGAATATACTTTAGACATTATTTCCTTAAATATCGTTCATAAATTTTTTTTTATTGCACTACTATGTAGTTAGCATCACTATCATAGGCATCAAATGTATTTTTTTATCAACCATTTGTTAGAATAGAAACAAATAAGTCTATTTAGAGCCTGTTTGGCTCAGCTTAAAAACTGGTCAAACTGACTTAAAAGCTGGTTTTTGACTTATTTAGCTGTTTGGCAATACTCAAAATAACTTATTTTAAGTTAAAAAAAACTTATTTTAAGCCAAAAGTTAAAAGCTGGGGTAGGGGTGCTTTTTTTTTTTTTTAGCTTATAAGCTGTTTTAAGTTGACCACATTTTTATCCTTTTGCCCTTAATATTTTTATATAATCTCCAAATTACTCACATAACGCTAACATCTCTTTCTTCCATTTTTCCCTTTTTCACGTTTGGCATAGCAACTTCAGCACTTTTATCCAAACGCATAACTGCTTATTTTAAAAATAAGTTTCAGCACTTTCAAAAGTACTTTTTTAAAGCTGCTTTTATTAAGCCCATCCAAACGGGCCCTTAGCATGTATCCGATCTCATGTAAACAGATAATGATCTACTCTACGTCAAAACCAACAATTTTTTTTTAGTGAGTAGAAAAAGAGATCTTTTTTTCCAACTTTTTTTTAATAATATTTAGTGAATTGAAATATTTTCACCAGAAAAACAATGATATTTCCTCCATTTCAAAATAATTAAATTGTTAGATTGTTTTACACTCTTTAAATATAAATTAGACATTACTTTTCATTTTTGTCTGTATTAATTATTACTACCAAATTAATCTTTAGAATAATTCAAAGCAATTAGAGTTTCTTGAATCATGACATAGGAAAACCAAATGAAGGATAAAAACGAAAAAATATTTTAAAATCAGTCTTAAAAATTAAATCATTAAATCGATATAAAATATAAAAAATATCTAAACAATTCATTTTTTTGAAGCCCGGGAGTAACTTCCTAATGTAAAAAAACACGTTCCTTAAATGACTTTAATTTCCATGTTGATTATCTCCCTCCAATCCCAACACCCCACCGGCCACCCCAACCTCCCACCCCTACCCCTAGCACCTCCAAAACTAGCTCAATTTTTATTTTTATCGATTTTTTTTTATATTTGATATTTATATTAGAGTTTGATTATATATATTTTAACCTCGTGCAAGACCTATTTTGGAGGCAGCGCAATGTTCTTGAGTAAATTATATACTTGCCAAAAATAATAATACTAATAATGAGAAGAAAATCACTTATCATTCTTTTAAAAAAGATGAAGATATATTGGTAAAATTAAAAAAAAAAAAGACAAAATAGTATATAGAAAAAGGAAAAATCATAAGGAAAACTAATTAAGATGTTATTTATATGATGTATATCAAGTGGTTATAATAAGATTGCCCTAGCTAGGCATAATAATGACATAAAATACAAGTAGTAATAATCAGAGTCACTTGGACCCTCTTGAAAATGTAGAGAAACATCAAACATAGACAATTAAAAGATTCCCCATTACATAATTATATGTCAACTTCCCATGGTCATCATTTTTCCACATTCATTCATATCTTTTGAAGAAGAATATGGATGATACTAGTTCTAACTTCTAACAAAATGAAAGGCTAATTAATACTCCCTCAGTCGCATTTTCATAGCGATTTTAACTCTTTTCACATTCATTAAAAAATATTAATATTTTCACATGAAAAAATTAAAAAGTTTTTTAATGCTATGATGAGAATATGTTTTACAACGTGTTTTCTAATAGAAATGACTTATGTTTATAATGGTGGAGTAAAATCATTCATTCTTTTCGATCTATGATTTTTTATCTGGTGTTTGAAGCCCTCGTTGGAGAGCCGACTTAATCCGAATAGCAAACTGCATAGCCTATTTAGACATGGTAATACTTCCAACAAAATTTTCTTCATATTCAAAACTCAAATCTGAAATATCTGATTAAAGGTAAAATAATTTCACCTTCACATCATGATATTATTTTATTTTATGTTGTTTATGCTTTTTGTCAATCAAAATAATAGAAGTCTTATGAGTAAGTTTGAAAACTTTTAACACTACTATGGTCAACATTTTCTCCACTTTAAATAGGGAAATTTAAATGATTGTTATTGCATTTGCCTTCTCTCTCCACATGCTACCATTAAAGTTTTCAAAGACAATTGAGGAGAAATTTTGGGCCGGGCTTTCACTTATTAAAGTTAAAAAAGTAATAATGTGATGGGGTTCAAAATTTTGGTTTGATTACAATTCCTTTTTTTTCTCTTCATTTTCACTATGGTTTTCATTTTCTGAATGACACAGTAAAAATACATTAATCATTGAAGAAAAGTAACAATGCCAAAGATATCGAAAACATGATTTCAAAATCTTAAATGTAAAAATACATGAAAAAAAATATATGTATCAATCATTAGATTCTGAAGTTTTCGTAGTGTTTACCTATAAAACTATATAATTGAATTTATAGACACAATTTAAGAATATATGAATTTGAAATTACCTAAATATGTGGTTTGTAAAATGTAACTTGCATTATCACATTTACTTCAATTATGTAATGATTGGTGGAGATCTCGAATTCTTATGTAACAGTTAGACCCCCAACTTATCATATTTGGTCATAGTTTGGTGTTTGATATTGTTTTTTTTTAGGTTAGATGGACTTTGTTGATATGACACTAATTATGATTGTTTTTACTTTGTTTTTTCTTGGTCAGGTTTACTCACCCCATTCTCGTTGCGAAGATATCATGTGATGTTATCTCAGTTGAATCACTTTTAAATTTATTCTTCCCGTCATGTGACACTTTTTGATTTTCTCAAGTCTCAAATCTAACTTTTACCTGAATAATCCCCCTACTTTGTGGATAGTAATGGAACTGAAAAGAAGAATTATTTATCTTTTTCTCGGTGGAAAAATATAGAATCATTCTTATATATTCTATATAATTAACTGGTTAAATACTTTGTTAGAAAAATATATTTGAAATAAAAATTGATTAATGAATGAAAAAAGTGTAAAAGAATTCGAATGACAAAGTTGTCCCAAGTTGTGCTACCAATTAAGAAGAATTATTATATTTGGAGTTTTCAAAAAAAGACTCTTATGGGTGTCCAGAACAATTTTAAAATTTCAGATGATTATTTCTTTCGAAGGATATTTCTTCTATAGAGAGACGTTAATTCAAATATTATGTGATCATTGCGGTATGTGTAGATGACCTATTAATAACTATCAATAGCAATGGGTTCATAAAGACATCCTAAATACACTTTATACAATAATTTCAAAGTAAAAAACATAGTAAAAGCTACTTAGAAATTTTATTTTATTATTTACTATAAAGATAAAATTGCAAAAAGAGGTCCATTCCATTGCCTTGTGGTCATTGACCTTAACCAACTCCAATTTCAAAAAGAGAAACTTAGAAAAAAGCCATGATGTTGATTATGTATCACTAGTCATAAATCATGAAAATCATCCAAAAGACAAAAAGACAAATCAAAATGCCAAAACCAAGATAAAAAAAAAAAAAAGAAGATAAATAATCAAATAGCATAAATACAATAATGTCCCTATACAAAATCAAAAAATGTGGGACTAATACAATAATATGTTGTCTTATATTTGGGCAAAAAATGAAAAAAAATTAATAACAAAAATTGCCCCGTTCCGTAATTGTTCTCAAAACGGAATATTGACTAGGTTTGGTCTATCAAATTTAATTAAAAATAAAAACAACTACTCAAGGACGTGAAACAGTAGATCAGACTGTTAAAGATTTAAATTTGAGTCTTGAATATGAATTTTTTTTTTTTAAAAAGCCTTTATATAATAAAAAGGGAAAAGGGTCTGATATACCCCTCAACGTTGTCATTTAGAGCTGATATACCCCTTGTTATGAAAGTAGCTCATATATACCCCTACTTGTAAACAAATGGCTCACATATACCATTTTCCTCTAACGGAAATGAAAAAATAATAATTTTAATCTAAATTTTTATTATTTTTTTCTAAAAATATAATCCTATATGAATAAATTTAATCCTCGTCAAACATATTTTTTTGACTTTTTTTTGTTTCAATGATTAATTTATAATTATTATTTTGATAATCAAATTTATTTATGTTTCACTAATATTTTTGTAAAACTTATTGTAGATTTTCTTCGAATACGAAATTAAATTACAATACACAAAAAAAAATAGTTTAAATTTTTTTTCTTTAAATTAAGGAATGAAAGAAAAAAACAAAATAAGAATAAGAAACTCAAATAATTATAAGAAAAGAAGTCAAAAAATAATTTATGTATGAAAAAAATTAAATATACCTTGAACTTTGATAGAAAAATCATATATACCCCTAAATAATTTTTTTTTAAATTACAAGTAATAAATATAAATTTAAAACTAATTTTTTAACTTCCGTTAAATGAAGGGTATATGTGAGCCATTTTGTAACGGCAGGGGTATATGTGAGCCGTTTGTATAACGGTAAGGGCATATATGAGCCACTTTTATAACGAGGGGTATATCAGTTCTAAATGACAAAGTTGAGGGGTATATCAGACCCTTTTCCCAAATAAAAATTTAAATTAATCAGATTTCAATATGAATATCGAACTCCATTGAAAATCAAAAATAACAAAAGAAATTATGGACCTACAAATATTAGGGGTCCTATTTAAGCTCACACTGTCCTGTCACTTTCCCATGATTTCATTTTTGGATATTTGATGTAAATTCCCCACAAACCAAATATCTTTCTTTTTCTCAACAAATTAATAAAGGTCACTTTCCAACTAAGTAGCAACATTTTTATATTTGGGGAAATATATATATTTTTTTTCGTGTTGGGGCTAAGGTACACAAGAGTTAATTTAATTGCTAAAGATAATCTTTGTTGTATTTTAAAAAAATTGTAATTAGACCACTTAAAATTATTTAAAATTAACTACTAATACCCACACGTGCAACCTTACTTTATTTTCATTTTTTTGGGTCAAAATTAATCTAACTTTAGTGTTTAAAAAATTTCTGAATTTGCACTTTTTCAGCAACCCACTTTGTATACAAAACAAAAGAGGTAATTTACAATAAATTGTGCATTAAGGATATATGTAGCATGCATTAAAAAGAGGAAGTTTGTTTTCAAGTTATAGATAATGATGTCAAAGCAAAATAATAATAAAAAAATTGATTCAAAAGGAAAAGTTCTTTATAATGCTCATTTTAACGTGTAAACAATTTCCAATATTTATAAATCACAACTGCGCTAAATTAAATATAATTTCACGAGTAAAATCTGAATCTAAAAAAATTATTATGTATAAATTTTATTATTTTCTGATAAAAGTAGAAAGTGTGAATAAAATCATGTTATTGGTGATAACTTTGGTTAATCACTCTTATGAGATGATTTAAGATGTGTTGTGTTGTTTTCTATTGATCCCTAACTCATATTAAAAAAAAAAATTAAAAATAATTTTGAATAAATATAATTTGAAAGTAAAGAAATCACTTTAAATAATTATGTTTTCAGTTTGTTTAGGATAATCATTTCTTAATGTAACTGTATATATCATATTTGACTTAATCAAATATCGAATATATATGACTCGAAAAATGATTGTCGATAAATACACTTTAATTTAGCCATGAGTTCCTTTAAAAAAAAAAACACAAAAAATAATAATATATGAATCCATCAAAAAAGAGAATAATTATGTGATTGTAGAAAAATATGCAAGTCTTTTATAATTACAACACAAATTTATACCCATGTTTAAGATTATAAAGTCTTAAAATTTGTTTTTAAATTTAGTGTCCTATTAAATTATACTCTATATTAATATAAATCCCTTTTATAAAAAAACACACACAAAAAAATATGATCCCAAAAAAGAAAATAATTATGTGATTAGAGAAAAATATGCAAAAGTCTTATAAAATTACTACACAAATTTATAACCACGTTTAAGATTATGAAGTCTTAAAGTTTGTTTTAAAATTTTGTATCATGTTAAATTATACTTTATATAGATTAAAAATGAAGAAGATTAAATTATTTTATTTTTTAAAAAAACAAAGGTTATAAAAAAAAAAAAACTTGCACACTAAAGATAAGTTTATGCATTCTTATGATAGTGGGTATTAAGGAGAATGTTGATTACATCGGTAATTTCTTATGATAAATTTCATATAGATATTTAATTATAATTTACTTTAGATGATCAACTCAATACATGCTAAAATATTCTTTTGCTATTAGATATTTTTAATTTATATTTTATTTTTTTGTGCTCGACCTATTTAATAGATAATTCATCATATTTTTAAGTTCGTTCATTTAATTATATATATTAATATTGATTGAAATATAAATTATGTTTATTTTTCTAGTATCAATTACTTTTTATTTTCATCAAGATTTATCAGAAGCAACTTCCTTAATTCAAAATGATTGATATAAATAGTTGTACATTTTATTGATTATCTTTAAATATCACATGTAAAATTGAATTAATATTATTATTATTATTATTATTTTTATTTTTATTATTACTTAGTTTTGGTTAAGGGTGGTTGATATTAATGTATTTTGCCATTTATAAAAAAAAAGCAAGAATATATAAATTACTTTTTAATAAAATTTGAAAAAAGTGTCAAAAGTTGACAGGAGTCAAAGATAGCGCGAAGCCGTTTTAGAGTTTTAAGGTTACGGGCAGACGGGCAAAGCACCGTTCGGGCAGCTTAACACGCCCAAAAAGAGAAGATAATAATTTCTCTCACTTACTTTTTTTTTCTCTCTCTCTGCGCACACACAACTCAGTAGAGAGAGAAAGAGAAGCAGTACAAAAATGTGAAAAGTTGCAGCAGATAAAAAAAGAAAAGAAAAGAAAAGGGGTTCATCATCAGAAGGAGAAGAGTTAAACTGAACTGAGAAATACAAAAAAGGGTTGTTCTGTGAAGAATAAAAGGGGTAGCAAAATCTTGGAAAATAAGCGTAAAAATTTGATCTTTTTTTGTTGGGTTATGAGATGAGATCGATTCTTGGGTTTTGAGCTTTGTGGGGTGTTTATCTTGGTTCATGGTAATGAGGGGTAGGGTTTTCTTGAATTTTTGGGTAAATGCTGGGTTTTTTGAGTTTGCTTTACTTGGATCTACGAGATTGTTTAGTCAGCTGGCTGCTTGATTTGTAAAAAAAAAAAGTATTTTGATGGTGAAGGTGATGGAGAAGGATACTGTGGTGGTATCACTGGTGGTATGGCTAATCTTGGTTGTACATCATCTTAAGCTCATTTATGCTAATATGGAAGGTTTGTGGGCCCATCATCCTCATTTAGTTAATTTTAGGTCTATATTTGATGTTCTATTTTGTGAGATGAGTTTCAAATGTCGAAACTTTTCGTACTAGAAATAAAATATATGCTGAAAGTGAAATGGGTATGTGCAAAATTGGATTTTGAATTTGACTAATGTGTGAGTTGTTGAATTTTCCCAAAAGGGTAAGCAAGATGTACAATGAGCTCCCTGCACTGTTACTGTGACAAGCAGTTTAGTTTTAATGTCAGTTAAATGTGAAAGTTTTTAGTTATCATTGCCATTCAACCTTAGTGCATTATGTTTCCTATACAAGCTTGAATAATTTGATGTGATTTAATTTGGTTGTTTGCCAAAGTCTTGATAAACTGTTTTTTTCAGTCAATAGATTAAATTTTTATGCGCATTTAGGGGGTCGAAAATTGTCTATGTTTTCCTAAATGAATACACGAACAGGTGATGCATTGCACAGTCTACGCGTCAATTTACAAGATCCTAACAATGTGCTACAGAGCTGGGACCCAACCCTTGTTAATCCTTGCACATGGTTTCATGTTACCTGCAACAATGACAACAGTGTTATAAGAGTGTAAGAATCTGTTTTCTGGTCTACCTCCGTTTGAATGGATTGCAATTCCACTCTCTTGTGGTGGTGAGCAAATCTAATTGCAGTTTGTGCTCCCATAACACTTGTTATATGATCAACCTTTCCAGTGATTTAGGAAATGCAGCTTTATCTGGTTTGTTAGTCCCACAGCTTGGCCTTTTGAAGAATTTGCAGTATTTGTAAGTCTCACTTCATGAACTATGTTTGGAATTATTTTCCAAATTTAGAGTTGGAAAACTGGCATTAAGTGTATTGGTTTTTCCCGATGTTGAAGATTTTCATATTTCCTCTAGAATTTGCTGCATGAAAATACTGTAGGTGGCTTGCGTATTAACTTTTGCATAAAAACAAAGCTGTTGTAAGTGGTAAAAGCAAGCAGAGAACACTTTCTCCTCTCCATCTCTTGTTTCACTTGATGTTGCAGTCGATGGCATAGTTGTTGATGTGTTCCCTGAACAACACAAATTTGAATGTGTACTTCATAAAAAAAGATTTAAATATTTGTTTCACATTACATACTAGTAAATTAAATAACTCAGATACTTGGATAAGACTAGCAGTGAATTAACTTATGTAGCAAAGTAGTGTCTGTAATTGCTTGTGAAAACATTGTAGTTGAACTTAAATTTCTGTCATACACTCCCCTATATAATCGTTAACTTTTTTTATCAACTCTTAAACAGAGTAGTATTCTAAATATCATTACTAATGCCAGTACCCTAAGCACTCTTAATTTGGAATGACAAACTTCAACTCATATCAAATCCTTTATTCCCTCTTTCCTTGTTATAGGTAGAGTCTAATCACGATTTAGGATGATGGAATAGGATAAAACAAACAAGATAAACAAGTCCATTGTAAAAGTAAAGCAAAATCTAGACTTAAAAAGAGGAGATATGGCATGAGGGTAGGTTGATATCTTGGAGGAGAAGATCTGAAGTTTTCTGGTCATATAACAGATGCTACTCTGGTTTTCACCAAGAGTTTGAATCATGATTCAATTAAGCATAGATTTTGTACAAGTGTTAAGCTTAGTTTGGAGTTTAATAATATACCGTTCACTTAAATTGTCTACGTGCCATAGTCATATTCTGTCTCAAACTGGCTTTCATAGTTCTTATTGTAACCCATGCTCTTTTGAAGCTGCAACTGTATGGAAGTTCACAGAGACAGTATGTGCATGTGCACCTGGTGAAGCAGGGCATTACATGATGTATAACCATGCATCGGACAATGTTTTAATGATGGGTATAATTATTACCTAGTGACTGCTTCATCCTGCTCACACATTAATATATTCCTATGGATGCCTAGATTTGCTTGAGGCTTGTGTAGTACGTGTGCTAAGTATTTTCCAAGCGTATGCAAGTGACAATCACATCAAGAATGAAACAATATAAAAAGAACATCAAGAGTGCTGATGGAATTTAACAATCACCGGGCATACACACTGTTTAGATGAAGTTCGAAATTAACGTAATGACAGACGTTTAATTTTTATCGATGAGTTATATAGATTGTATAAAATGTTTGACGAGCTGATCCTTTGCAGCACATGGGATGACAGGTTTTATATAGAAAAGTGCTTGTAACCAAATATAAGAAATACCTCCATGAAATATACATTGGTAACTAGTTATAATTGTTATCTTGGAACTCCTAGACCTTTCTCATTTGTTGACTTTTAACTGTCGCTTGATGCCAGTTTTGATGGATGTGAGGATTCTGCTTCATTATCTTGGTTGTCCCATTATCCTAGGGATGTCATTGGTATGATATGTGGAATTGACTCATTCTCTGGTTTTCTTGTCACAGGGAGCTTTACAGTAATAATATAAGTGGTCTAATACCGAGTGATCTTGGGAATTTGACAAATCTGGTCAGCTTGGATCTCTACTTGAACAACTTCGTCGGTCCCATCCCAGATTCCTTGGGCAAGCTGTCGAAATTGAGATTCCTGTATGTATTTTTGTTCTATATTAGATTTATGTGGATATTGTGATGCCAAATGTGTATTTCATCAACCAAGATGGACCTACTCTTACTGGCATGTTGAGAAAGGAAAGGAAGCCTGAATTCTTTTCTAGGTTTCACATAAGATGACCTCTATTAGTATTATGTTTCACACTAAGTTTTGATGGTAGAAGGTATTTGAGGACTTCATGGGTCTGATATCATTCATAAAACCGATCTTACATAGTTTTTTTATTTTCTCCTTTTGTTCTAATCCTTATATAAAGGAAAAGAATAGAAGCCTATGCTTTGTCTGATATTTGGGCCTGATATTGTAAAATTAATCAGAGTTTAGTAATTGGTGTCCAATTTTTCTCCTTTGTTGGGATCCTTTAGAAGAGAAAAGAAGTTTAGAATCCGATGCTTCATCTTGCATTTTTCACTGCTGAAGTTTCTCTTGCTTAATGCTCCACAAACTTCTTTCTTTTGGCTTGACTGTCTAAGAAGTGTACCAAATTGTTCTATCATGCAGACTCAACATAAAACCTCATTAACTGCATTGGGACTTACTATAGAACTATTGCAGTACTGCCAACGTTGACTGACATGGTTTAGTCCAAAAGGTGTTTCAAGTCTGTTTATCGGGTGGGGTGGGGTGGGGGGATGTTTTGAGGCTCTTTATCGTGGTTCTGAACTGACGCCTTCATTTCCAGCTGAAGTGCCGGTTCTGGCTCGAAGTTGAAAATGTTTTACATCCACATTTTAATAATTTATTAAGATGATTCTCCTTGTCAAAAAATAAATAAATTAAGATGATTCAATCAGTAGCCTTTTCTTCTGTTTTATTCTCCATTATTTACTTATACCAAAAATGAAGCTCATTCCTGTACACCTTTGTGTTTTTCTTGCAAGGATAGTCGGCTCAACAATAATAGCTTGACTGGTAACATCCCAATGTCACTGACTAATATCTCATCACTACAAGTGTTGTAAGTACACTAATTATTTTGTGACTTGACTTAGATAATTCTTTCTGTCTTCCATATCTTTTCATTCATTTCCTTTTCCTTCTAATGCATATACAGATTTACTTATGCTCAATTCTTGTCTCACCTGTGTGTAGGGATCTGTCAAACAACCGTCTCTCAGGTGCTGTTCCAGATAATGGTTCATTTTCTCTATTCACGCCTATCAGGTATATTTCATTTAAGGTGGTGCACCATCTAACTGGCTGGTGGTTTTAGCATGCTGCTATTTGCTAATATATTTTTCTTAAATTTACAGTTTTGCGAATAATTTAGATCTTTGCGGGCCTGTAACTGGACGCCCTTGCCCTGGATCTCCTCCATTCTCCCCTCCGCCTCCATTTGTTCCACCACCACCAATTTCTGCTCCAGGTGGTTCTCTAAATTGCTGTGGATAAATTGTTTTGCTTTTTTTTTTTTTTTTTTTTTTGCTTTTTGCGATTGGTGATTTTAGTTTGTCCATCCAACGTAAGTGAGAATTTGTGCTATAGAAACTGAAGTACCGACAAGAAAGGGGCAGAAGAGGAAAACCCATCTTAACTAGTCAGACATTTTGGTTAAGTAGTTCTGATGGGAAACTGGTATGCACGAGACTACATTTAGTCTCTAAGCATTCTGGTCTTTATACAAATTTAATTCAGCATTGTAGACATCTTTTCTTTGGTCCCTTTGTAAATTATTATCTGTGGTATTTGAAGTCAAGTATGTCTGAATGAAATTAATCATATTTATGCCAGAACTTGTGAAGATTTTCTTTTCTTTGTAAAAACTGTCCTGGAAATTAGATCTGAATGATAGATACAAATTTGTGTACTTTTTTCTTTTTGAAGTGATTTAAATAATGAAGGGCCTAAATTATGTGTTAAATATAGTCTTGATCATATGAAGGAAATTAATCAAATTTATGGGAACTTCAGGAGGAAATGGTGCAACTGGAGCAATTGCTGGAGGTGTAGCTGCTGGTGCTGCTCTGCTATTTGCTGCTCCTGCCATTGCATTTGCCTGGTGGCGCCGTAGAAAGCCACAAGAATATTTCTTTGACGTACCAGGTTAGCAGTATTCAAATACCCAACCATAAGTCCATAACTCCTACTTACTCTCTCACGTGTTTATGGTTTCTCTTGCATGTTTTATTTTTTGGCTCCATAATTAGCGTCTTTGCTTTTAAACTTATTGCAGCCGAAGAAGATCCTGAAGTTCACTTAGGTCAACTGAAAAGGTTCTCCCTCCGAGAGCTACAAGTTGCAACTGACAGTTTTAGCAATAAAAATATTCTGGGTCGAGGTGGATTTGGTAAGGTATACAAAGGACGCTTAGCAGATGGATCATTGGTGGCTGTTAAGCGGCTAAAGGAGGAGCGTACTCCTGGAGGGGAGTTGCAATTTCAAACCGAAGTTGAGATGATTAGCATGGCAGTGCATAGGAATCTTCTACGATTGCGTGGTTTCTGTATGACACCAACTGAAAGACTGCTTGTCTACCCCTACATGGCGAATGGAAGTGTTGCATCATGCCTGAGAGGTGACGCCTTCTGAAATCTCTCACTCCATAAATGTTCTCACCTTCAATTTGGAGGGTATTATTGCATAATGCAAGAATGTCTTTCACTGGTTAACATTCTGTCTGGCATAACTTACTCTTTATAACAAAACATATTCTTGTATATTATTTTCCTGTAACTTTGTAAAAGGTAGAAGTATAATTTGTATTGTATTCTCTTGACAAAATAATTTATTTTATCAGAACGACCGCCTTCTGAACCACCACTTGATTGGCCTACGCGAAAACGTATTGCTTTGGGGTCTGCCAGGGGATTATCGTATTTGCATGATCATTGTGACCCTAAGATTATCCATCGTGATGTGAAGGCTGCAAATATATTGCTAGATGAAGAATTTGAGGCTGTTGTTGGAGACTTTGGTTTGGCTAAACTTATGGACTACAAGGATACACATGTTACAACTGCTGTGCGTGGTACAATCGGGCATATAGCTCCAGAATACCTGTCCACAGGGAAGTCTTCAGAAAAGACTGATGTTTTTGGGTATGGGATCATGCTTCTGGAGCTAATCACCGGTCAACGTGCCTTTGATCTAGCTCGGCTCGCAAATGATGACGATGTCATGTTGCTTGACTGGGTATGTTGTCATACCTGCTTTACATGTGAACATGACACGAGTACCATAATGTGTTATTTTTTTAATCTGTACATCACAACACTAGCTGACTAATAAGTGTTTGTGCCTTTAGCAGGAATCTTTAAGTCTATGACTAAACTTGTTGAGGTTCTTGTTTCAGGTGAAAGGACTCCTCAAAGAGAAGAAACTGGAAATGCTGGTTGACCCTGATCTGCAGAACAAATATGTGGAGGCTGAGGTGGAGCAACTGATCCAGGTAGCATTGCTTTGTACACAAAGCAACCCAATGGATCGGCCTAAGATGTCGGAAGTGGTGAGAATGCTTGAAGGTGATGGTTTGGCTGAAAGATGGGATGAGTGGCAGAAGGTAGAAGTTCTCCGGCAGGAAGTGGAACTTGCACCACATCCTGGTTCTGATTGGCTTGTTGACTCGACAGAGAATTTACATGCAGTTGAATTATCGGGTCCAAGGTGACCGACCTCGTACTGCCCCAAGTAAAGAAAATCAAATCATTAGGAACTCTTTATTTTTGTTGACCTTGTGAAAGTTTTTCTTTGTGAAATTTAATGAAAATCTCCAGTTGTAAGCCCATGAAGTGTGTCTATTATATTGTGCATACAAATTTGTAGTGACAGGAAATTCTAAATCCATGCCCTGACAAGTTGCATATAGGCTTAGTAGTTAAGTGCTTTAAAATTGTCCAACACAGTTAAACTACTGTCAAGCAGACTCTTGTTTTCAGTGACATTGAAAATGCTATCAATTTGACAAGGTTATTTACAAGATTTTGGATTTTAAAATCAAAGAATAGTGCTTCACATTCTCTTACGGTTATTATCATACCCTCCTGCTACAAGATAATGGCAGATATTTCAGCAATTAGGCCACTTGAAGAGTTTGTTTTGTCACTCTATGCACAAGTTTTGGGCTCTTTCTGACGATTAGATTAGAGCAGACGCTCTGATATGAGTACAAGATCTGCTTATTGATACTTTTGAACTTTTCTGTCATTTTTTACTCCAAAGAAAATTTCTTACATGCAAATTCATGAACTGCATACTCATTAACATACAACGATCCATTGAATGTACTACAGACCAAAGGGATATAAGAATAAACAGGAGAATCTCAAAACTCACAATCAACAAAAACCAGAGCCTGCAGAAGGGTAGAGAAATACACTTCACTTATCATGACTAGACCTGATATTATCTTTGAACGACTGTGAACGAGAACTGGGATTAGAGCCATTTGTTGCATTAAACAGGTTGGGGTATGAATAATATGTCTCATCGTCCATGGAAGGCAATCTCTGTGGTTGGTGAAGACCCTGACCAGGATGATGAATATGGGAGATGGGAGACTCAACACCTACTGTTGAATCATCATATGAAGGAATATTCGACACCTGATGTTCCAATGGACTGCCATGAAGTGGGCTGGGGATACCATCGGAGTTTGATGATTGGCGTTGGAGGTCTAAGTTAGGCTTTTGTAGGATGTGAGATTCTTGTTTCTCAGCATAAAAGGGGTTTTCACTGGGACTTACAGGCATCTCTTCACTCCTTTTCCTGGTAAGCTCGCTGATTCTAACCTGAGCAAGGCTAGCTGCTGAGCGAGCAGCAGCAGCTGCACGTTCGGCTGAATCAGCAGCTGCTTGGGCAGCAGCCAATACGTCTTGCAAATCCACATCAGTCTCAATTTTGGTCTTTGTAGCAGAGGGAAGCTGAGTACTTTGGATTGTGGTACTTTCTGTAGAGGGGAGTGGAGATGATTTTGGCGGGGGAACCATGAATGGCAAAAACTGTTTCTCTTCTTCCGGTGCAGATAAACTATCAGCTGATCCAAAATCTTTTGAAACTACCTTCTCTTGCAAAAGTTCATCTTGCTCCACATCTTGTTTGTGAGATTTGAGCTCACCGTCTTCAGAAGGCTTGCCTACCTCCTCATCGGAGTCAGATAGTGCAGATGCTGGGAAAGGAAGCATTTCAGGGGCTGAAACTCCACCAGTGCTAGGTCGTAGTGGCTGCTTAGGGACTTCTGGAAAATCTAAGTCAAAATCAGCCTCAGATTCCGTTTGTTTATCGAAGACTTGATCTGATGCAGAGTGCTGCACCTCATCAAACCTTTCTTTGGGAAGTGGCACCTTAGCCCCACTGACAAATTGTGTGGGCCCATTCTGCAAAGCAAAGGAAAGAAATCATGATGATAGAAAAGAGGACAAAATCAAAGCCAGTACAGACTGAAATATACCAGCAAGTCCTCATGTGACTTCAACAGCTCAGTTTCAGAAGCACTTGGATCCCAATCTAGCTGATGCTCCTCCGCAATTTCCTTTAGCAGCTTCATTTTCACATCAGGAGCAGGAGCTCGAATAGACAGCAACTCTATCAACTGTCAGAGGCAAGAAAAAAGAAAGAGTAAAATCAGAAACAAGAAACAAGAAACAGTTTCTCTTTCTGGTTTAGCTATGGCATAAAGGAGAACGAAGGTCACCTGGCGATTGACTCCGCATTCTGGCATGAGCTCTGTAGCAGCAGCAATGAATTCCTTCCCATATTTACCAGCAAACATCATCTGAACCTGCAGCAGTTCCGGAAGATCTGCACATCTTGGTGCAGCAAAACAAACACTTGAAATAGCTTCTTTCAGATCTAGAGGGCATTCCCTGTACATTATAGAGTTTGGGGGTTCAGCTCTTTCCAAATATTCAAGTAAGAAAAATTATCAACAAAATTCAACTGGAAGTCTAGAATATTAAGAATTGGAAAGAAAACCTCCACATTGCTGGACAGTCAAGTTCAAGAGTATCAGTTTGCTTTAAAACAAATATCGAAGATGAAGCGCTTTGGGTCCATCTTGGAACTAGAGATCCACATATATGGTCTCATGTAGATGTTCAAATTATTTCAAGGTTTCACACTCTCATAACACAAGCAAGAATGTATTGTTCATTCTATGCCCTAGATACTTCACGGTCATATAAGCAGAAAGTTAAACGTAGTTAATCTTTGTTTGGCTTAAATTGACTTTATGCAAAAGGATCAAACATGCTGCTGCTCGGATTTAGATACATGCACATACATCCATTTAATCGACCTACAACCTAGACATTTCAAAGTTGGTAACTTTTTTTCAGAATACATGAAATTAAGAAAATTAAAGGATTGTGATTCATTAATTGAACTAGAGCCGCTCCATGAAAAAGTATTCATATCTAGTGCAGATAATTCTCACAAAACAACAGCTAAGGTCTAGGGTGGAGTATAGTAGATCTGAAAGTTTGGTAGTGAAGGAGATATGGAACTAAATGTTAAAACAGCAGCATAGTCAACAAAGGCCAGAGGCAAGCAAGGAAGACAGAGTGGAACATTTGGTACCCCTATACTACTTTTATTATGAAAAAAAATGCCAAAGAACCCCCCCCCCCTCTTTTGACTTGTAGCTTTTTAATCAGTGATCACCTAAACTATCACTCGTATTAAAGTATTAAATACCCCTGGAATTTTTTTTTCAACCGTCGCGTACACCTACGACGTTTAGATCCCTCAATCATATACACACACGTGACACGGTGAAAATATGACAAATGTGGATGTCCACGTAAATAAATAATGCCCCCACCCTCTCTAATATTTAACCTTTTTCAAAAGCTTTTTATATAATTCCCCAATTCACACAAATCAACCCTAATTACCCGATCTTTTCTCTTTCACACAATTACTTTCTAAATAATCAAATACTAAGAAGTTTAACAGTCGGAGATAAGGGTAGATTTGAACATTTCTGGCTCTTCTATTTGAATGTTTTCTCCTCAAAAGTACAGTCCATTTGGGTGAAGCTTTTTATTTGAGTGGATTTTTCTCCGACCTTGCCTGAAATTCTTATCAAGTAAGTGATTATCCATTCTTAAAATGTATTTT
The DNA here is from genome assembly GCF_001406875.1 of Solanum pennellii. Classification (NCBI taxonomy): domain Eukaryota; kingdom Viridiplantae; phylum Streptophyta; class Magnoliopsida; order Solanales; family Solanaceae; genus Solanum; species Solanum pennellii. The sequence goes on along the minus strand of NC_028640.1, from coordinate 70,244,354 downwards.
TGTTTGTTTTCATCGAATAGCCTTGGTCAGTTACAATCCAGTAACGTCCGGGGTAGTCATATGACCATGAAATTCTCACAAACGGAGGACACCCACATGCAGAAACAAGCATCCTATTATAATTCATGGATTCATCAATTGCAACTTTAGAAAGACGGAGGAGAGAGAAATTATAGGCAAAGAAAGAAAATGATGGCAAAGATAGGAATTTCAGAAAATTGAAAGTGATGGAGAAGAAGGGTTTTAGGGAGAATAAATAGGAAGAGAATGAAGAGAGATGCTGTGCAAAAAAGGAAAAAAATAAAGAGAAACAAGAATTTTTAACGTTTCTCACCATTGAAGTAATATGATGCGGCAAAAAATTTACTGCCTCACGCGCCTAGCTGAGCTTGTTGTCAGTTTCTATGCCAGGTGGACGTTGTAGGTGTACATGACGGTTGAAAAAATAAGTTCCGGGGGTATTTCATATGAGTGATAATTAAGGTATTCACTGAATAAAAAGCTACAAGGTCGGGGCGTCTCTGGCATTTCTGCCTTTTTATTATTATTAAACTGGTGTATGCGACGGTTAGAAAAACAAGTTCTGGGGACATTTCATATGAGTGATAGTTTAGGTATTCACTAATAAAAAGCTACAAGATCGGGAGGTCTCTAGCCTTTCTGCCTTTTTATAATTATTAAACCTCATTCAGCTGACTATCCTAGTCTATATCAGGTGTAACCCAGTTTATTGACTTATTGCAGCTAGAGTAAAGTTAAATGGAGCTATTGTTTTAGAGCATATGCGAAGGTTAGAAAAACAAGTTCCGAGGATATTTCATGAGTGATAGTTTAGGTATTCACTAAATAAAAAGCTACAAGATCGGGAGGTCTCTAGCATTTCTGCCTTTTTATAAGCATTAAACCTCATTCAGCTGACTATCCTAGTCTATATCAGGTGTAACCCAGTTTATTGACTTATTGCAGCTAGAGTAAAGTTAAATGGAGCTATTGTTGTAGAGCACAATACAGCTATAAAGATACACATGACCAGCATAACTACACAAGATGACAATATACTTTACTTATGAAGATGGAAGAAGAAAAATAAGCTAAAAGGCAATACTACAAGTAGGCCAACCTTACAGCTGGGATTTACATCTGCTAACGGTGTCAAGAAAATCATATAACCACGAAAAGCAAAAATGCTGTTCTTTATGCACTTCGCCAAGATATCATAGATGATCATCTAATGCATCATAAAGGAACCCTTTTATATTCTTTGCCATTCGCCCCATACATTCTTTATCCTAAGAGCAACTAAAAGCATATTTAGTTGCTCATCTATAAACTGAAGAACCATGTTACAATACTGTAAATGTTCACACCATATAGAATATCAAGAACATTAACACCACAGACATAACTCATTACCTTTGTGCTTCAATAATTGGAAGACGAACCGATATAAGCTCACAGAATAGCTCAACAATCTCCTGCGCTGCCATCATTTTCTCTTCTCTTATAATATGCTCTACCTAAATAAGCAAACATCAGAGTCAAGCTCATTACTCTGTAAAACCATCTACCAAAATACATAATAACCTTTCAGTATTCAAATGGGAAGAACACACAGCCGAGCACAAATTATATAGCATAAATCGATGAATTTAAGCAAAATAAGATTCAGTCTATACCCGAATTCGAGCAGTAGCTTCCTGACCAGTCTCTAGAAGCTTAGCTATTTCTTTCCTCATCTGCTTCAGCTGAAACTCCCTACGATTCCTCAGTAGTTTGATCCGAGGAATTGTCAATTTCAACATGGTTTTACTGCAAATTGATAGACACCATCAGCAAATTTCCATATAAAAAAGACATGATTTTTCCCTCAAATTTTCTCAAAAGAATTGAAAAACTCAAAACCCCATGATTTCAACAATACAAAATTTCAAATCTGCATCATAAGAACCCTCAACTAAAAAGACCCTAATCATAAAATCTGACAAGAACCTTTAAAATATGACAAAAAAGTAGGGAACTGAGGATTACCATTTGGCAGCTTTGAAACCTTTGCTGAAGAAAGAATCCATTATAGACTTGATTCAGATCGTCAATATCCGTATACCCTTTAAACTGTTGCAACAAAACCTTATGAATTATCACTTACCTAAAACCACAAAAGTATTTCAGATTAAAGCAAAGAATACCTTTTTATTTTTCAAAAAAAAGAAAAGAAAAAGAGATCAAAGATCAAAACTGATGAAGAAGTAGTAATAAAATATTTGTTTCTGTGGAAAGCACAGAAAAGTGAACCTGCTCCGCTATGCATATAAAGCCAAATGAAAAGCGGACAAAGCTTTCAATGTCGATGACAACAAGCAGTTTCCTTAAGCTCTAAGCATTATTGGATTTCAACTTTCAACGAGTATTATTTTTGGGATTAAAATTAGGTATATCTTCTCAATTTTACAACTGTTAAAAGAAAAAAGAGAAATACAACTCTAGAAGATGATGAATTTGGGTCGGGTTTGGCCCAATTGTTGATGATGATAGAAAGAAGATTCTTTTTTTTTGTGATTTTCCAATAAAATAAAACTAAAAACTATTTATTACTATTTTTTATTTTTTCAATTTATTCGTTGGATGTAGATTTAGGCTTGTTAGTTAGTGTATGTCATAACAGTATTCATACTTTTGTAGTTTTTATTGTATGTGGTATATTGTGTTTTCGATTATCACACTATTTTGTTATTGTTATTATTTGTTTATCTCGTTTAGTCTATACCTTTTCTTGTTAACAATGCTCGAGGTAGTGGTGTGATTTGTGTACACTCTATGAATTAGGTTGGGTTTGGGTCAATTTCTGATGATGGAAGAAGATTCTTTTATTAGTATAATAAATTATAATTTTTATAGACAAAAAATTGAGAAAATTTCGCATATAGCCACAAGAATAAACTTAATTAGGTTCCGTAGCTATAGTTTACATATTTACAGATTGTAGCTATACTCTGACCCGCCCTAAACCTCACTTAGTGATATTTCACTATGTATGCTGTTTTTGTATGTTCAATTTATGTGGCATAATCAAAATTTTAAAATTCAAACTTCTAAATTTCAATCGTGAATCTGAACCTAAAAAGTTTTATGTTTTTTAAAATAATTTTTTTTTACTTGGAAACTACGTAAAAACTATTATAAATTATAAGAATTAACAACTTAAAAGACGTAAAGAAATTCCGATTAGAGAAAAACTTTGAGCTACAAGCTGCCAACTAGTACTACTACTTGAGAAAGTTAGAAGTGAAGGGGAACTAGTCTGATTAGATCTGCTTTCTTTTTCCTAGAAGGTAAAGTCTCAATGTAAAATTAGCTGCAAATTTTAATCCATTTACGAGCCAACTTGTGTGCATCTCGATGAGTAAAATACCAATGCATAGCATTGGCCAATTTTATCTTTCTGGATGCTATTTTCTTGTTACAGAATTGATATACCTGCAGTCCAAATGATAGTAAAACAGATATGTTGAGAGCAGCAGCTTGTGGGGGGTGGAATAAGGCTGGATAAACAAGAAACTTATACAAGGTCTCCAATATGGTAAACAATTTATTTTCCAGCAATCCATTCAAAGTGAAATAAGACGAAACCTACTAGATTTATCAAACTACATCAGGTTAGAATGATTAACACAAGGAGTTTGGCTCTACTTCAGCCGCAACCATAGGTGTTGAACAAGAACAAGGTTACATTTATCCCGATGCTATGAGTTCAAATCGTTCCTATGCCAAAACCATATGCAAGCGCATGAGGATATATGAATTGTGCCTTAAATTGAGCAACATAAAAAATCTGGCCAAACTGCGCATGTCTGGGCGATCAACATACTTGAGCAGTCACAATCATTATTAAATTTGGTCCAACGAGTTCCAATTTCAGTCCATCTTGGTACCTACATTTCTCCAAAAAGGATCTTGGTCTTCACTTGGAACCTCCCAAGGCTTTCAATACCGTCTCTTCAATATGAGCCTTGGAGTGAACGCCCTAGCTGGATCCCTATAAGAGATTAACATGACTTAATGAACTTAGCTGACGCTTCCTAACCTAAACGGATAAGAAACGGGGAAACATATTTTAGGATCAGAAGAGTATTACTAGTTAATACTTTGTCCTGAGATAATGAAATATGATTACATAAGCAAGAAAGACAGGTCTTATTTTCAAACTGCATGCTACTTAGTAGAAAACAAAAAGAAGCATAGGGACTTCTGCATCCCGACGTCATTTGCATTTATCACGTAATAGAAGAACCTGCATTATTTACGCACTGATTTTTATATCACAACTATGCATAGCACAAGTGACATCCTTTTCTCACAATACTTCTTTCAAGTAGCATGTTTCATCAGATGAGTTGTGAAAGTTCACGATAGGCTGGAAGTTTGGAGACAAGTCCTAGAATCTAAAAGCTTCAGGTTTAGCAGGACTAAAACAAATTACTTGGAGTGCAAGTTTAGTGACATAGCGCATAAGGCGGAGGTGGAAGTGCAGATCAATGCACAAGTCATACCCAAGAGAGGAAGTTTCAAGTAGCTTGGGTCAACAATCCAAGGAGACGGGGAGATTGACGAAATTCGCACATATTGGAGCGGATGATAAGAAAATGCCGTCAAGGCTTAAAGATAAGTTCTACAAAGTGGTAGTTAGACCAACATTTTTGCATGGAGAAGAGTATTTGTCAATCAAGAGCACAAACGTTCAGTAGATGAAGGTAGTGGATATGAGAATGCTCAAATGGATGTGTGAACATACTAAGAGATATGATTAAAAACGAAGTTATATGGGTCAAAGTCGGAATGGCCTTTGTGGTGGACAAAATGAGGAAGTCAAACTGCGATCGTATAGGCATGCAAAGAGGAGGGGCATGGATGTGCCAATAAGGAGGTGTGAGAGAGTGGACATAATAAGGAGTTAGGATAGGTAGAGATAGGCCAAAAAAGAACCAGCAGAGGTGATAAGATAGAAGTAGTGTTATCAAAGGCGAAAAACGCAAAAAAACTCCAATAGCGCAAACCGCGAATAAAGCGTGGGCTTTAATTTAAAAAGGCTCAAAGGGAGAAAAGAATACAAATAATATATATGTTTAGTCCAAGACTAATACTAATAAACATGAATGACAAATATATGACTAAAGAAATTGAAAAAAGTTTATGGTTAAGTGAAATATCAATTATTTAGTTTCACTTCTTCATAAAGGCTCATTGGCAAGGAAAAGCTTGCCACCTTTATGACGACACTAAAGCGCACATAAAGCGAGACGAAGCGCTCAACACGTTTTGAGCCTTGCTTCAGGGCTTAAGCGTGCTTAAAGCGCGCCTTTGATAACACTGGATAGAACCTGACACAACTTTAGCTTACTAAGTACATGACTCTAGATAGGAAGATATGGAGGTCGAGGATTAGAATAGAAGGCTAGTAACTACCCGAGTGTTATCGCACTTTATGTGGGAATGCTCAGGGGCTACTTAGTCGTAGCATAGTATATGGTTCTTCAATATATATTACTATTTGTTGCTTCATTCGCTTTGTCATCTCGCTATTTTGTTGTCATATTTTCTTGATACCCTCTTCAGGAACTTCTCTTTTGAGTCTAGCAGATACAACCTCTCAACCTCACAAAGGATAGGGCTAAGGTCTGTGTATATGCTACCCTCTCTAGACCCCAATTGTAGGATTACACTGAATTTTTTTTTTTGTTGTTGTAGCATCTTTCATCACAAAATGAATCTTATGGGATTCCTTAGCATCTCTAGTTTTATCTGACCATGCCAGAAAGAATGGTGTAAAACAACCTTAGCTTTTAACTACAACATGCCACAACTATCTATACAGAATCAACAATCAGCAATCCCAACCAAAATTAAAATTTTAAAAAAAAAGATAAAAAGAAAAATCTTGTTTGAAGGTTATGGGTTCGGGATTTGAAACAACCTCTTGCAGAAATGTCGGATAAGGTTGCGGACAATAGACCCCGATGGTTTGGCCCTTCCCCCAACCCCACATGTAGTAGCTATGTTGCCCGGACTCTTCAGAAATGCTAACGGGTGCGACAATTTCGCAAAAAGTAGTGTATTTTCGGAGAATCTGAGACGGGTTCGGCATCAAAAGTGGAGAGTCCGCGTGACTAAGCATAGTAGGAGCTTAGTGCACCAAATTGTCCTTTTAATGCTTCACATAATTTGAAAAGCAACAATACGATATATCAACAGCAAAAAGTAAAATGACATTCATACTATCATGCCTTTCAAAAAGCAACACAAGGATCTTCACTTACTGGGTGAAATTTCCCGACTCGATTCATACTATCAGGCATTTCCAAAAGCAACACATCAAACTCATAAAAATATCCATTATCAACTGAGTCCCAAGCTATCCGTCATTGGTCCTTGGTGATTTTTCTCGAGTCTCGACTATAAATGAAAAAAAAAAAAAGGAGGCTAGAAAGGAAGAGGAAGTAAAGATCCTTTTGAGTAAAGCCAGATTGAAACACACCTCAATGAATTCTACTAGTTCAGGCTTTTTGTCAATATGGGTAGATGGTAGCCTACCTTACTTACCAATGGCTTCAACAAAGAATACGTTTTCGTTTCGCATTGCACTATCAGATAATGGCAATACAGCATCAAGTCAAACAGTGACATAGTCCCTAATTTTAAAAAGGAACCAAGAAAATAAAATTACAGCAATAACAAAAACAGAATAAGAATACTAGATAACAGCCATAAAGAAATTGTTTACCTCAACAAGTGGAAACTGATATAATCTATTTCATCCGACACTTTTCATGTATTCTTCATATGCAATGGGTATTCTATCCTTGTAAGGTAGCAAAAGTACTTCCATAAACTTTGATGGCGTCATGCTAACAGCAGTGAATAAACCCACACCTTTTTTGAGATGTTTTTTCATTTAAAATTTTCAGGACCCTATATCTTGGAATCACTCTCTTCTCTAAACTATGCGTAAACAGACGAGAATGAGATGCTAAATACTCTGACGTGCAGCCAACTTCATTCATGAGAAAAGTCAACTGTTTACAGATTCTTACCTCTGAGGAACTCAAACAGGAAGGATAATTTCTGGTCATGGTTCTTATATGTTCATCAGACCAACCAAAACTTTTATAAACATCAATCTTCTTTGCCAAAGTTGACTGACGGAAAGTAACAATGGCAGCAATTCCATTGAAGAATGTACGTGATTCACGAGGGATTCCAAGGTCTTTCTCCACTCTATGAATAACATCCTTAAGACATCCAAGATTCCGCGTTATACGCTTTGGGTTCTGCAATATAAACTTCCTAATTTTCTCATCTGAAAGCCCAATATCATGTAACAACAACACATTAGGTGCTATTGTCTTGGTAACATGACATCTAAGTAACCAAGAACTCTTTTTTATAATCTTAACAACATTTTCATCACTACCCAATAAATTTCTAAGATAATCAAGGGAAGGTCTAATGAAAGTATCCAAACCTTTGCTGAAAAACAAATCATTCTCAATTATAAACTTATATAAGTCAGTCCCAGAAAGGCCAATTTCTTGTAAAATCTCAAGTTTTGGTTTAAGGGTTTTGTCTACATTAGAGAATAGTACTTTAGGGGATTTGGAGACAATGTTCTTGATTTGGGTATTATCAAAATCATTTTTTTGAAAGAAATCGACTACAAATTGTGGGTTTTTTGAGGGTTTCAAACGGATTACCTTGCTGCTTGTTGTAACTGCTTCTTCTTTTGAAAACCCAAGAGAATCAACAAGAAGGTCCACCAAGTAATGAGTTGGTGCAGCACTGGTGGAACAGTGAAGGACAAATCTGAAGTTGTCGATGGAGAAAACGAGTGGATTCTTGACTCCATTAGCATGAATCCCTGTACGAGTTATTCGAGTTAGCATTGTTAACAATGCAGACTGGACAGTTAGGAAGAAATTGAACAAACTTCAAACAAGTACTGCAGTCCACTGACTATTTCGAAAAATTTTAACACTCCGTCCGTCCATCCAGTATTTGTTTGTCGTCATTTCTATTTTTAAAGTCAAATTATTTTGATCAACATTTTAAGATGTATTTTTTCATCATATATTAATATGCAAAAAATTTTAATTTATAGTACTATTCATATAGTTTTAGAATATCTAATTTTTTTATTTAAAATATCAAATTAATGTGATATATTTTATCTTTAAAAATTAGTTAAATTGACTTTCGATAAGCGCAACATGACAAACAATTACAGACAGGTGAGAGGCACACGTATTGCAGTTGTGTGGGGCTCTCTTTCTTAATTTGACATATAACATACGAATTTTTACTAACATTAAATTAACTTTCAAAAGAGCGTAACGCAACAAATAAAAGTGAATAGAATGAGTAATTTTATCCTTCAATTATTTACCGTCTTAAATATAATTTTTTTTATTTGACTAACTAAATTCAAATATACTCTGATTTGCCACATGATTATTTACCATCTTAAAAACATATTTCTATTTAACTAATTAAATTCAAATATACTCTGACCTGCCACATGAAATGGCAAGAAGTTTTAGTTTCAATCTCTGATAGTAACACAAGACTCTTAATAAAAAGTAGAAGTGTTGAACACATTTCTAAAACTTGAGCGAATTTAGGGGGTGCTACCACTCATGTTTCAAGATTGTAATTATTTAAGCTCGGTTAATCAAAAAGAAAATCATCAATAGTTTGAGAATGAAACTAAAAATTTGTATCGAATTTAAAAAAATTTCCAATAATTTGCTCAGTAATCAAATAAAGAAATAGTAATGATTTTATTATATTTTTTTTATTATAACAAGAATTCATATTTTGAGAAATGATAAAAATAAAGTAATGAATTATCTCTAAATTTTCTAACGAATAAACATGAATACCAATTCATTTGTTTAAGTTTACCCATTTATGAGTTCACTTAAATATGATCTTTCATAATTTGTATAGTCAGCTATTCATAATTATGAGATGTGTTTGATTGAGCATATGGTTAAAAAATAAAAAGAGAAGAGATTTGAAATCCATTTTTATAGAAGGGGCATTAAATCATTTTGATATTTCAAAATTACAAAAGAAATATGAAAAAGAAAGAATGGAAGTCTTTTTTCAAGCTAAAAAACAAGCTCAAAATAAATAATAAAATGTTTTGTTCTTAACTAAACAAATAAATTTACTCTTTTAAGAAAAATAATAAATTACATGACTCTCTTCCAACTTAGAAGGTTATACAATGTCTACAACTTTCACAATTACCAAGTATTAAAGATATTAGATGTAACTTCAACCATTAGGTTATACATGAGAATTCATCCAAAACAAATCCTAATGCCATCTCATTGTATTGAGTGCAGTATTATTCTAGCATTCCCGATGTAAATCCAGATTTAGTTAGAACCAATGTAGGTACCGGACACAGGATGAGAAGCCAAAAAGGAACTTAAGAATCTGTGTCCCTCTATTACCTACCTAGCTGTTGCCAAGTCTTGTAATGCAAAAGAATTGTGCAACTCCATCTTCAACGAAGAGCAATGCAGACTCGGTTGCTCAAATAAACCTCTTTACATGCTGCAACTAGTTGTTGAATCTGCAGTCTATGTAGAGTCCATAAACAAGCATTCTGCCCAGAAGAAAAGTTTAGAAAACACGGAGAGCAAACAATAACCAGAAGATTCAATGAGTCGTATATAGCAAGAACAAGACTGTTCAATTCATGCTTAGTCCGGAACTCAAAAGGATCAAATGCATATAAGCAGAATGGACAGAGAAAATGAAATTATGACACTGCAGGGGAACTAATGCTGTGACTTCAATAGAAAACAGGAAAGGCCTGAAGAAACAAAAAATTATTTGACTGAATGATCACGAGTATGAACCATAAATATGAAAATCGCACCTCATTTGACTGATCATCATGACGCTAACGTCTCACACATGTCACATATGACTCATATAGATTAGGTATCTCATCCTTGTAAGGAAGCACGAATTTTGAACGAAACATAGGTTCAGATATATACATAGCTCGAGAAAAAGATACTTTCTGTACCAGCTTCTTCTCCTCTAAAACTTTCAGTACTTGATTTCTAGGAATCACTCTCTTGTCCAGACTAAGCATTAGAAGCGCAGGATTACTAATCAAGTATTCTGGTTTACATCCGATTACCCTCGTGAAAACGTCCAATGCTCGCAGAATTCTAGCTTCTGACATAGCCAAACAGAGGGGTTGCTTTCTGAACACAGTCATTATATCCTGATCACACCATCCACAACTCCTGAAAACTCCCATTTTGTTTTCCACTGTTGACTTACCTAGTGCGATAACTGCAAGAACTCCGTACATGAACATTCCAGATGTGGGAGAAATCTGTAAATCCTTTTCAGCTTTGTGTAATATCTTCTCCAGCCACTCGAATTTTTGTTGAAGTATACGTGGTTTCTGAAGTATAAGTTTCTCGATCTGGGCATCTGAAAAACCAGATTTCTGCAACAACAATATTTTGGGTTCAAATATTTTTGGACCATTGACAGCAAGTAAATAAGGTGACCTCTTTATAAGTTTAACCAAAGTTTCCTCATTACTAACTAGTTTCCTAAGAAAATCCAAATTAGACCTCAAATGAGAACCTACTGCACTATACAAAGCTTTTCCGTCTGCTAGGAAGAGATCAACTAGGTCAGATCCAGATACCCTCACTTCTCGCAGACACTGAAACTTGGGTTTAAGGGTTCTGTTTACATCAGAAAAAAGCAGTCTCGGTGTAATAGAAACTAATTTCTTGATCTCCGTCCGTTCTAAACCCATCTCTTGGAAGAATTTGATTACCAAATCAGGATTCTTAGGTGCTTTCACGCTGTTCAACTTGGCAGCTACAACATTTGCTTCATATCTGGAGAATCCCAGTGATTTGATGAGGAAGTTCGACAAGAGAGGGTTCTGAGTGTGAACGGCCGCATTTGTTGAGTAGCAAAACTGAGACCATGATCCACTAATGAAAAACAGCTGCCAAATGCCAATGTACCAAAACTTAAAATATTTAAGAAGCACAGTTTCATTAGACAACATTGCACAAACATTGATAAATGACAATGACAATAATATAATACAAACAAGCTGTTTTAGACCATGAAACAAGGGGTAATGTATTGGAACATCACTTTTTACTTGGAGAGAACAAACATGTATCTCCTTGAACCATATACACGGGAGATCAAACTTCACAACAAGAAAGGTTTCATGAGCAATAAACAATACAGAGTTTTATACCAATAAAAAAAAAATAATATCTGTATAGTTTAATCAAAGGGAAACTGAAACCATTGGGAAAAAAAATTCTGAACACAAAATTGATGAAACATTTAAAATGAAGACGTAAATGTACAAATTGCATTACAAAGTGATGAAGCATAAGGGATACATGGTAGTTCAAGAACAACAATGGCTTACTCACAGAAATTAACTTGTGCAAGCTTTTGGAGTCAATTACACTAAATTCATCTCTAGATCGAAAATATTCAAGGGACCTCCCGTTAAAAAATTACAAGAACCCCAACATGAATTACAGTGTTAAACAACAAAGTATCATATTAATTACAAACATTTAACCTCCCTTTCTTTTACTTTTAAACTCTTATGTTTACTGAAATAAGAAGCATTTTAAGTCAACGTGTTACAAGGAGTATCTAAATAGCAGGCAAATATTACTAAAAACAAATCATTTGAAGTTGTGACATTACAATGAGTATATGAAATATTATTCCACAACAGAGAACTCAAAGTCAATTTCAGATTATTTGACTTGCGATTCTCTTATATATTTTTCTTTTACATTTGTAGTCTGTCTAAGAATTTCTAGTGCTATTCTTCTTATATAAAAAAAAAGTAATTCAGTAACTATAAATTCTTAGACATGCACAGTAAATGTTTAAAATAGTTCTTGATAATAAAAAAAGCAATAGAAGACACAAAACAAGAAAGAAAACAAATAGGGGGACAGTGGAAGGCACTGGCAGGCTCACTATCCGTGGAGTCAAACGGTGCACAACTAGCCCCCGAGGGTTTCTCGGTTATGGAAAAAGTAAAGTTTAAAATTCTCATACTTTCAACAGTGTTACTCATCAACTTATTGTTGGTAAGGTTTCTACTAATATATTCAATTAGAGGACTTTTTCTGATCTAGAGGAAAGTAGTATAACTAACCAAACGTAGTTTGCTTTGAATGGTTTACTTGAAGTCTGGCAGGCACGAAATGTCAACAAGAAGCTGAAGACAAAGTATGTAAATTCATTACTCTATGCATCATTTGGAAAGTGTGGATTGAAAGGAATAGAAGATATATTTTAGGGCAAAAAACGTATATCTTTTGTCAAGTATACATGCATCAGAATATATTATGTTGGTACAAAATGATTTTTGTAACTAACTGGACAGAGTTTATGGACTTGTTAGACTCCTTTATTATGTAGATTTACAGAGTCCTACTTTTTGTACTCTTTACCTCCTTGACACTCTGATATTTATATAATTACAATACCATTTTTTCTTTTAAAAATAAGTAATAGCAAAGGCCAAGTTATGAAAGCATTTAAACAAACTATACACCACTGAAACTCTATGCGTAGAAGTAGCCAAGAAAGCTAAGTATTCCAATATATTACAACAATTCAGACAAAGCAATAAAGGGTCCTAGGTTCCACAACAAAGACTCCAGCTTTAGAACAGTTTCACATTTTAATTTGATAATGACCAAGCGGTGAACCAGGAAGGTTGTGTTATCCTAACGAATTAAGAACGAAAAGGTGAATTCTAACGCTATGTGAAGGAAGTCGCAAACACAACATTTAATGACTCTTATTCATTCATATAGTACAGAAAGGCAAGGTAAATCCTGTAAAAATCTGATTGTCAACCATATATTTTCTATTCTTGTTCACCTCCCTTATACCCAATATTTTCAGCACTCTTTTGGCTCAAAAAGTAAAGTGAGTTTGATTCTTTGGTATCATATGATAGAAACATTTCAGTATTTTATTCCTTAAAAACTTCGAATTCCCAAAGGTCAATAGGCGCATAGTTCCAAACTCTGAGGAAATCCCTCTACCCAACTCAACTAAAATACCAGACTTTGACCACTGCCATAGCGCAGGGGCACATTCATTTCACTCAAGCTTTAACCACATTTTCTATCACCACTAAATACTTGTCAAAGAAAATCTAACTTAGGCATCACATTAGAATATAAAGATAACACCTTTCACAAGTCAAATCTTGATACCAGGGTTACCGTACTGAGAATAGCAGCTTATACTGAGTTTGATTATTTTGGTAACATATGATGAAAACTGAGAATTCCCAACGGTCAATAGGCACGTAGTTCCAAACTCCGGTTTGGAAAAATAGACCTATCCCTCTACCCTTCTCGACTTAAATCCCAGACTTGACCACTGCCAAGGGGCACATTTGAGGGCATTTCACTCTAGCTTTAACCACATTAACTATCACAAATAAATACTTCTCTAAGAAAATCTAATTTAAACATCACATTAGAATCTAAAGATTACACCTTTCACAAGTCAAATCTTGATTTCAGGGTTACCGTACTCGGAATAGCAGCAAAATTTAAATATAAATGAAATTTATTAATACCAAAATAGGAAATTTCAAAGATTTCAAAGTGAGGTTACCTTGGTAGGAGTAGAAATTGCTTCATCATCTTTAGAAAATCCAACTGAACCAAAGAGAAAGTTTTCAGATAAATGAGGCCCGGAAACAGCAACTGGTAACAGAGAAGGTAAGGCACAGCTGCCCGTATGTCGAAACCTAGAGATTCGAGAAAGCATGGTTTTCAGAAGAAGAACCGAAGCTTGAAATTGGAAAGGGTTCAAACAGGCAAAATGTTAAAAGCACCATTGCCTACTTTTATTTTGTCATAAAGGGGCAAATATATGTTTTTAACTATCTAATTTTGAATGGGAAAAGGACCTAAAATATTCTTTTAACTACTAAAAATGTGTTTTCAATTAGTTTACATTATTCAAAGCTGATCAATAGGAAATTATCACATCATTAATGAATTTATTAAGGGATAATTATATAGAATAACAAACTAATAATATAAAATAAATATAGTAGCTATCGTTTGATTTATTTGTATTCCATAACAAACTGTTTGTCAGTCCCTCTCTCTCTCATATTCTCGCTCGCCACTCTCCCTCTCTCGCTCACTTCCTTCGCTCGCCTTTTTCGCTTTACACAATAGAATTGTATAAATTGTATTTTTAATTGTATAAAATGAGAGAAAATTGTATATACACATGCAACTACATATATCTCTGTCTTCTACACTTATAATTATACAATAAAAGTACTTTTCTGCCAAAAAGTCTCTTTTATCTTTCTCGTTCTATACAAATTCAAATTGTTTATAATTTCTCTCTTTCTCGTTTTATATAATTCGATTCAATTGTATATTCCCTGCCCAAGTTTCTTTTGTCATTCTCCCTTTCTCGTTTTATACAAATTCAAATTGTATATAATTGTCCTATACACTTACAATTATACAACTCTTTTTATATACTTCGTTTTATACACTTTTTATACAATTCTCAGCCCAAAGCTCTTTCTCTTTCTCCTTTTGTACACTTCTTTTTATACAATTCGTTTCAATTGTATATATATAACGAATTATACATATATATATTTGTTATGGAGCGCAATTATGCAAACTTTGTTATATCATACAAATATGAATTTTATGTTTGCTATATGTGAAAGTTGTCTATTTATTAATTGGATTTAAATTGAGACCGTTAAAATAAAGGGCATTATAGGAATATAATGTTGGGTCTGTTTTCTCTCTTATGAATGATTTCTCTTCAAGAAATTCTTCTACCTTGCGAGAATTCCATCGAGTTTAATTTGAGTTAGGAGAATCAACCTGATTGATTCAAGGTATGTCTCTTAAGCTTCTTTTTTCAAGACTTGCATCCAAGGAATTACTCTTTTTCCAAACAATGCATCAAAAGTCTAGGGGTAAGAAACCAAGTAAGCAGATTTAACACAAAGTTCCTTCATGAAAAGATTCAGTGCTTTCTGAATTCTAACTTCCAAGAGGGCAAGACAATAAGGTAGCTTCCGGAACATCATCATCAGACCATCCAAAACTCATGAAAATTCCAATCTTTCTATCCAACATAGACTTCTTCGGCAGGATATCACTCGAAATCCATACTGAAATATAGGGGAATAACACTGAACTCGAAATATCCTTAATCCTTTCAGGCTTTTGTGTAGGAGGGCAACAGGAGGTTCATGTGGTCTCATGGTGGAAGCTAATTGAACTGCCTCCTTGATCAGAACTTCAGAGTTCATGTGTTTTGAGGTGCTCCAGCCGTGGGAATTGGTTGTTTTTCTCCAGATTTCCCCCGCGGTTGCCTTGTGGTTGAGGCTCACTAAACAAGAATGGCTCATCTCCAAGGCCTTCAGGTTGCACAGCCCTCGCAGTACTCAGCACTGCAAGAGTTCCTGGTTTCTTCTAATTGTTCAGATTCGGACCGAAACCATCCTGACTTGTTACACACATCACCCATAAAAAATCACAAGTTAAGGCCGATCGGATTCTACAGCTCAAGGACAGTAAAATAGAATACTGTTGACACCAAATTTTGGTCCGATGGTTTTGAAATTAATACATTTTTGAGTCAAATACAAAAAAAAAATCTTCCTATCCCACATCTTTTCTCTAACAATTTTCAATTTTTGCAAAAGTCCCACATCGGTATTTCATCCTTTTTGAGGATTTTTGGGTTTCTATTTAAACCCACTTCATTCAATATTTTAAGGGAGGGGAATACAAAAGAATACTCATACAATTTTGAGAATTCTTGGTTCCATAGTTTAAAAATTTTAAAAGTGTTTTTTGTGGTTTTTTCGAGTTGAGGAGGTGGAGTCGTCTCCTTCAAACTCATAGTTCCGGTTCGCTGCCCAGAACCAGGTAAATTTTTTCTCTTAGCGTTGTTTTATTTTATTCCCAGTTCTTTTATGTTTTCTGTTTATTATATGTAGCTTGTTTTGTTTATCTTTTTAGTTTAATGTAGTTGTAAAAGTCAATTAATATTTGTGTTTATTATAGTTTTAATGTTAGCATTATTTTACGATTTGATGTTCGTTTATTTATTATTATTATTTTAAAATTGTTAGTCAACTATTTGCTATCTTAAATTTTCAGGGTTTTGTTATTATTCTATTTTAATGTTATTTTTAATTTTTATATATTACGTTATTGTTGTTTCCATTTCTAATTATGTTGTTTTAGTTTGGTTGATTGTTTTCCATATTCTCTTAGGATAAGTTTGTTATGTTTTGTGAATGTTCAGGTTATATTAAATTTTTATTGTTAAATTTGGCCAATGAAAAATCTATCCGTCGGGTTTAGAGGCCTTTCCATTTTAAAAGACGGAAATTTTTAGCTTAAGTTCATATAACTAATTTGGTAAATCGTTAAATTGGCCGATGAAGAAATTACCGTCGATTTCCAAGGCCTTCCATGTCAATAAGACGGACTTTTATTCTTGAGTTATTATTTGAGTTATTCATTTTTAGCTATATTTATTTGACACTAACTCTTTTACTAAGTGTGTTTACAGGTACCCGGAGGTGCTTCTTCTTGAAATTATTCGAAAAAGTTCGAATTATAATTTCATTCGTTATTTTGTGAATATTGACGTTAGGCAAACTTTAGGCCGATAATTATTGTTTTATTGCGCATATGGTTTGTTTATTATATGTGTTTATTTTATATTTTTCCTCAATTTGAAAAGATAAATGAATTCAGTCGGGAACCACATTTGTGGATTCCGAAGGGTGCCTAACCCCTTCCCTTCGGAATAACTAGAACCCCTTACCTAGAATCGAATTGGTTTCGTATATTAATAATTGGTTTCCTAGTTTTCCTAAAAATTAGGTGGCGACTCTTTTTTAAAACTCATTTATTTTTAAACTTTGTTAAAATTGAAACAATTAATTATTTTCGAGTTGCCGTGACGTTTCGCCCTATTTCGACAGAGTAGGGATGTAAACAGAATGGCGACTCCGCTGGGGAGTTTAGAGGTTCTTACCATTATGAATTTGATTTCTTTTTCAAATTGAGGAAAATTTTATTTTATTATACCTTGTATTTTATGTTTCGATGATTATTTGTATATTGTATTTAATTATTATTTATTTTATTTTGTGTATATTATCATTGCATTTCATGGCATAGTTCCCGTCAGTTGACAAATAGTTTGCATTAGGACAAAGGAAGTTACGTGGCTTACCACGACTTTCTTCAGAAAAACACACAAGTCTAATCTTTGGAAGTAATAAACGAATAGTTGGCTTGCGGTCATCCAACGTCGTTTATTAGCTTCACCCCGTTGTCTGTTCAACTCGGGTAACCGTCACTTCTATACCAATTCTAGTCACCCTAGGATAGAGCTAAACCAAAACCTCATATTAAGCATGACACAATTGTTTGTATGTTATGTGATATACGTGTTGTATATATGTTGTATAATAGTTCATTATTTTAAAATCACTTTTGTTAACCTAGTTTTAAGAATATTCATAATTCAAGTCCAATTTTTTGAAGTTAAATAGTTGGAACTACGTTTGACCTGATTCCTACTTCAACGGGATACGTAGGCGCCATTAAGGCTCGGTCATCTTCCCCGTAAGTTTTCCAAATTTTAAGAACAGAAACTGGGGCAAAATTTTGGGGAAGTCTCCAAAATTTTATAATGGAGATAGTTGTTACAATATTAAATACCGGAGGTTTGTCGAAGCTGAAACAGGGGCAAAAATTTTTAGGAATGCCCTCAAAATTTTCACCAAGATTGTACGCAGACTCCAGTATTTAGGAGGCTTCACTCCGAGTTGGTTTGTATATTTTGCATTAATTTTTTGTACATGATGTCACATTCATTGTATATTTTTGTTTTTATTATATTCCATTGAAAAAATTAGTTTAATTGACATTTCTTTAAGTTTGGTTAGTCCGTCCTTCAACGCGACTCATTATTTCATTACATTTTTTGTTACTTTTGTTAAATTTAGGTGGTCCGCCCTTCAATGTGACTCACTGATTCATTCGTCCTTGTAAATTTTCTTTAAATAGTAAATAAAAAATATTTTGTTCAATTTGGGTTGCCCGCCTATCAATGTGGCTCATTGGTTTTTATTCTCATTATTTTATCTTTCAAAAAGTAATTTGTTGTTTATGAATTTTATGTCATATTTGGAAGAACTACGCAAACCTGATTCTCATCAATGAGATACGTAGGCAGCCCTTATTGGGTTCGGTATTCTTTCTTCAAAAGATTTTTTATTTATTTATTTTTTATTCTTTGAATGTTTATATTTGCGAAATTATTTTTAACTGGGTTGGTGCCAACATAGTTCAAGTGTGCATGTGAAAAATAATTTGTATAATAATGACGATTGACTTCTTGTTAAACCATGGATTCTTTTAGTACCTCTCATCCATACTTTGTTACACTTGCAAATGTTGTCTTGTATAAATTCAAGATTAGAACAAAATCAGATTCATTGTTTCATGTGCATTGTGTGGTGAGTTTTGAATCAAATTCAATTATTTTGCATTGTTGATCTAGAACTTGACCTAAATGTTATTGAGGCGAAATTCTGAGTAATGTTTGATTTGAAAAATGATTGTAGGCCTTCTTTGATCCGTTTGAGCCTTTCAAAGCCTACCAAATGATGTTAATCCTTAGATGTCCCCACTTTGAGCCTTAAGCCTTTTCTTTGGACAACCACATCTTAGCCTATACCTTTCTGAGTGCTTTTACGCACTATCTCTCTTTTGACCAGACTTTCTTGAGCGCACTGAAGACATGCAAGTTATAAGAGAAGATACAAAGTTCAAATTTGTCAAAGACAAAAGTTATCAAAGTTCCTGAATGTCAAGAAAACAAAAATGACTTCAGAAGAAAAAAAAAAGGGTTCAAAATTCCCCACCAATTTAAGAAAGCAAAATTTGAAAAACACTCCAAACAAAAAGGGAGAAAATTCAAAAGGGGGGAAAACTCAGACAAACAAAGTTTCAAAGAAGTCAAAAGTGCAAAAGGAAGGGACAACAAAGAGAATCAAACACTAAAAGCGTAATAAATGTTAAAAGCATCTATTTAGTGCAATGCTCAAGAAAGAATAAGTCACTTTAATCCCAAATGACTATCCTACCCGTTCCTAATCCAACATTACAAGCTATTAACAAGCCCTACATGATTTCAATTCAAATATTCCAGATTAGTGGAGATTTACATGAAGGTCAAGCCTATGGTATCACAATTGCATGCATTGAAATTTTTTGTTGAGTGTGAGTGTGCTTTTCCAGATATTCCCAAATCAAAACACTTTAAATGTGCACAAATTGGAAGTTTCTTTCTTGTGAGGGCACTTGAAACATGATGTTAGGTCTAGTTCAAAGATTTTGCTTTTAGCAAGATGAACAAATCTTGTCGTTACTTAAGTACAATTGAGGTACCACTTGAATCCATAGGAATTACCTCGATGTCAATTTCAGTTGAAAGAAAAAAAAATTGTGAGAAATTTTTGTACAATACTACTGTTGGCGCTAACCAAGTTAAAATATGTTTCATTGTTCATATTTGTCCATACCAACTTTGTGGACTGTTTCATTGTTGATATTTGTCCATACAACTTTGTGGACCGTTTCAAAGTTTAAATTGCATTTTCGGTAGTCATACCCTTCAAAATGACATTTTTTATTTTTCGGTAGTCATACCCTTCAAAATGACATCTTTTAAATTTGGGTCGTCATACCTTTCAAACTGACATCATTTTATTTTTGTGCCCCATATTTGTCCATACCAACTTTGTGGACCGTTTCATTGTTGATATTTGTCCAAACAACTTTGTGGACCGTTTCAAAGTTTAAATTGCATTTTCGGTAGTCATACCCTTCAAAATGACATCTTTTATTTTTCGGTAGTCATACCCTTCAAAATGACATCTTTTAAATTTGGGTCGTCATACCTTTCAAACTGACATCATTTTATTTTTGTGCCCCATATTTGTCCATACCAACTTTGTGGACCGTTTCATTGTTGATATTTGTCCAAACAACTTTGTGGACCGTTTCAAAGTTTAAATTGCATTTTTGGTAGTCATACCCTTCAAAATGACATCTTTTATTTTTCGGTAGTCATACCCTTCAAAATGACATCTTTTAAATTTGGGTCGTCATACCTTTCAAACTGACATCATTTTATTTTTATGCCCCATATTTGTCCATACCAACTTTGTGGACCGTTTCATTGTTGATATTTGTCCAAACAACTTTGTGGACCGTTTCAAAGTTTAAATTGCATTTTTGGTAGTCATACCCTTCAAAATGACATCTTTTATTTTTCGGTAGTCATACCCTTCAAAATGACATCTTTTAAATTTGGGTCGTCATACCTTTCAAACTGACATCATTTTATTTTTATGCCCCATATTTGTCCATACCAACTTTGTGGACCGTTTCATTGTTGATATTTGTCCAAACAACTTTGTGGACCGTTTCAAAGTTTAAATTGCATTTTTGGTAGTCATACCCTTCAAAATGACATCTTTTATTTTTCGGTAGTCATACCCTTCAAAATGACATCTTTTAAATTTGGGTCGTCATACCTTTCAAACTGACATCATTTTATTTTTGTGCCCCATATTTGTCCATACCAACTTTGTGGACCGTTTCATTGTTGATATTTGTCCAAACAACTTTGTGGACCGTTTCAAAGTTTAAATTGCATTTTTGGTAGTCATACCCTTCAAAATGACATCTTTTATTTTTCGGTAGTCATACCCTTCAAAATGACATCTTTTAAATTTGGGTCGTCATACCTTTCAAACTGACATCATTTTATTTTTATGCCCCATATTTGTCCATACCAACTTTGTGGACCGTTTCATTGTTGATATTTGTCCAAACAACTTTGTGGACCGTTTCAAAGTTTAAATTGCATTTTTGGTAGTCATACCCTTCAAAATGACATCTTTTTAGTTTTAGGTCGTCATACCTTCCAAACTGCCATCATTTTATACTTATGCCTAATATTCGTCCAAATAACTTTGTGGACCATTTACTGGTTTAAATTGCATTTTTTGGGTAGTCATACCCTTCAAAATGACATCTTTTTATTTTTTGGGTCGTCATATCCTTAAAAATGACATCTTTTTATTTTTGGATCGTCATATCCTTCAAAATGACATTTTTTTATTTTTGGGTCGTCATATCCTTCAAAATGACATCTTTTATTTTAGGTAGCCATACCTTTCAAAATGACATCTTTTAAAGTAGGTATTCATACCTTTCAACATGACATTTTCTTAAATTTAGGTCGTCATACCTTTCAAAATGATATCTTCTCAAAATTGATTTGTTATCTCAAATAAAATGATTTATTTCAGATTGGTTTGTCATGCCGTTCAATATGACACTTTTTTTATTCCATTTTAAATTGACATTTTATTTAATTCATGATGTTATTAAGTTTGAATCATTGCATTGGTTAATACCTTGTTCATATGGTCATGTTTGCATAATTTATGTTATATTTGCTACTAACATTGATATTGCAGATTTTGTGATACGTCATGTTAAGTTCAAGTTGGGTCGTCCGCCTTTCAAAGAGACATGTTGGGTTGTCATCTCCCTTCAAATGACACGTTAAGTTCAATATTGGGTTGTCATCTCCCTTCAAATGACACATTAAGTTCAAGATTGGGTTGTCATCTCCCTTCAAATGACATGTTAAGTTCAAGTTGGGTCGTCCGCCTTTCAAAGAGACATGATTGGGTTGTCATCTCCCTTCAAATGACATGTTAAGTTCAAGTTGGGTCGTCCGCCTTTCAAAGAGACAAGATTGGGTCGTCATCTCCCTTCAAATGACATGTTAAGTTCAAGTTGGTCGTCCGCCTTTCAAAGAGACAAGATTGGGTCGTCATCTCCCTCCAAATGACATGTTAAATTCAAGATGGGTCATCCGCCTTTCAAAAAGACAAGATTGGGTTGTCATCTCCCTCCAAATGACATGTTAAATTCAAAGATGGGTCATCCGCCTTTCAAAGAGACAAGATTGGGTTGTCATCTCCCTCCAAATGACATGTTAAATTCAAGTTGGTCGTCCGCCTTTCAAAGAGACAAGATTGGGTTGTCATCTCCCTTCAAATGACAGTTAAGTTCAAGTCGGGTTGTCCGTCTTTCAACGAGACACGCTGGGTTGTCACCTCATTGAAAGTAACATGTTATTCGCATCATCCTTCTTTCAAAAAGGTACACCACCTTCATTGTGCAATTTTGCAAGTAACATCAAAGGTATGTGAATTTTCTCAGTTTGCAATCAATCTCCGTCTTTTGTTTATTATTTTCATCCCACTCGATCAATGTGGAGTCTTGCTCAAAAGTTCTACTAACGTCTCAATTGTTTTGTTCAATGTTTATCAAATAAAATTTGGTTCGTCAACTTTGTTTGACCAGGACCTCTTTCATCGATCCTAATCAAACAAAGGGGCAAGNACACATCACCCATAAAAAATCACAAGTTAAGGCCGATCGGATTCTACAGCTCAAGGACAGTAAAATAGAATACTGTTGACACCAAATTTTGGTCCGATGGTTTTGAAATTAATACATTTTTGAGTCAAATACAAAAAAAAAATCTTCCTATCCCACATCTTTTCTCTAACAATTTTCAATTTTTGCAAAAGTCCCACATCGGTATTTCATCCTTTTTGAGGATTTTTGGGTTTCTATTTAAACCCACTTCATTCAATATTTTAAGGGTTGTGAGAAATTTTTGTACAATACTATTGTTGGCGCTAACCAAGTTAAAATATGTTTCATTGTTGATATTTGTCCAAACAACTTTGTGGACCGTTTCATTGTTGATTTTGTCCATACCAACTTTGTGGACTTTTCATTGTTGATATTTGTCCATACAACTTTGTGGACCGTTTCAAAGTTTAAATTGCATTTTCGGTAGTCATACCATTCAAAATGACATCTTTTATTTTTCGGTAGGCATACCCTTCAAAATGACATATTTTTAGTTTTTGGTAGTCATACCCTTCCAAATGACATCTTTTATTTTTCGGTAGGCATACCCTTCAAAATGACATATTTTTAGTTTTTGGTAGTCATACCCTTCCAAATGACATCTTTTATTTTTCGGTAGGCATACCCTTCAAAATGACATATTTTTAGTTTTTGGTAGTCATACCCTTCCAAATGACATCTTTTATTTTTCGGTAGGCATACCCTTCAAAATGACATATTTTTAGTTTTTGGTAGTCATACCCTTCCAAATGACATCTTTTATTTTTCGGTAGGCATACCCTTCAAAATGACATATTTTTAGTTTTTGGTAGTCATACCCTTCCAAATGACATCTTTTATTTTTCGGTAGGCATACCCTTCAAAATGACATATTTTTAGTTTTTGGTAGTCATACCCTTCCAAATGACATCTTTTATTTTTCGGTAGGCATACCCTTCAAAATGACATATTTTTAGTTTTTGGTAGTCATACCCTTCCAAATGACATCTTTTATTTTTCGGTAGGCATACCCTTCAAAATGACATATTTTTAGTTTTTGGTAGTCATACCCTTCCAAATGACATCTTTTATTTTTCGGTAGGCATACCCTTCAAAATGACATATTTTTAGTTTTTGGTAGTCATACCCTTCCAAATGACATCTTTTATTTTTCGGTAGGCATACCCTTCAAAATGACATATTTTTAGTTTTTGGTAGTCATACCCTTCCAAATGACATCTTTTATTTTTCGGTAGGCATACCCTTCAAAATGACATATTTTTAGTTTTTGGTAGTCATACCCTTCCAAATGACATCTTTTATTTTTCGGTAGGCATACCCTTCAAAATGACATATTTTTAGTTTTTGGTAGTCATACCCTTCCAAATGACATCTTTTATTTTTCGGTAGGCATACCCTTCAAAATGACATATTTTTAGTTTTTGGTAGTCATACCCTTCCAAATGACATCTTTTATTTTTCGGTAGGCATACCCTTCAAAATGACATATTTTTAGTTTTTGGTAGTCATACCCTTCCAAATGACATCTTTTATTTTTCGGTAGGCATACCCTTCAAAATGACATATTTTTAGTTTTTGGTAGTCATACCCTTCCAAATGACATCTTTTATTTTTCGGTAGGCATACCCTTCAAAATGACATATTTTTAGTTTTTGGTAGTCATACCCTTCCAAATGACATCTTTTATTTTTCGGTAGGCATACCCTTCAAAATGACATATTTTTAGTTTTTGGTAGTCATACCCTTCCAAATGACATCTTTTATTTTTCGGTAGGCATACCCTTCAAAATGACATATTTTTAGTTTTTGGTAGTCATACCCTTCCAAATGACATCTTTTATTTTTCGGTAGGCATACCCTTCAAAATGACATATTTTTAGTTTTTGGTAGTCATACCCTTCCAAATGACATCTTTTATTTTTCGGTAGGCATACCCTTCAAAATGACATATTTTTAGTTTTTGGTAGTCATACCCTTCCAAATGACATCTTTTATTTTTCGGTAGGCATACCCTTCAAAATGACATATTTTTAGTTTTTGGTAGTCATACCCTTCCAAATGACATCTTTTATTTTTCGGTAGGCATACCCTTCAAAATGACATATTTTTAGTTTTTGGTAGTCATACCCTTCCAAATGACATCTTTTATTTTTCGGTAGGCATACCCTTCAAAATGACATATTTTTAGTTTTTGGTAGTCATACCCTTCCAAATGACATCTTTTATTTTTCGGTAGGCATACCCTTCAAAATGACATATTTTTAGTTTTTGGTAGTCATACCCTTCCAAATGACATCTTTTATTTTTCGGTAGGCATACCCTTCAAAATGACATATTTTTAGTTTTTGGTAGTCATACCCTTCCAAATGACATCTTTTATTTTTCGGTAGGCATACCCTTCAAAATGACATATTTTTAGTTTTTGGTAGTCATACCCTTCCAAATGACATCTTTTATTTTTCGGTAGGCATACCCTTCAAAATGACATATTTTTAGTTTTTGGTAGTCATACCCTTCCAAATGACATCTTTTATTTTTCGGTAGGCATACCCTTCAAAATGACATATTTTTAGTTTTTGGTAGTCATACCCTTCCAAATGACATCTTTTATTTTTCGGTAGGCATACCCTTCAAAATGACATATTTTTAGTTTTTGGTAGTCATACCCTTCCAAATGACATCTTTTAAAGTTAGGTAGTCATACCTTTCAAAATGACATCTTTTAAAGTTAGGTAGTCATACCTTTCAACATGGCATTTTCTTAAATTTAGGTCGTCATACCTTTCAAAATGATATTCTTCTCAAAATTGATTTGTTATCTCAAATAAAATGATTTATTGGTTTGTCATGCCGTTCAATATGACACTTTTTTTTATTATTCCATTTTAAAATGACATTTTAATTAATTCATGATGCTATTAAGTTTGAATCATTGCATTGGTTAATACCTTGTTCATATGGTCATGTTTGCATAATTTATGTTATATTTGCTACTAACATTGATATTGCAGATTTTGTGATAGACATTTTAAGTTCAAGTTGGGTCGTCCGCCTTTCAAAGAGACAAGATTGGGTTGTCATCTCCCTTCAAATGACATATTAAGTTCAAGTTGGGTCGTCCGCCTTTCAAAGAGACAAGATTGGGTTGTCATCTCCCTCCAAATTACATGTTAAGTTCAAGTTGGGTCGTCCGCCTTTCAAAGAGACAAGATTGGGTCGTCATCTCCCTTCAAATGACATGTTAAGTTCAAGTTGGTCGTCCGCCTTTCAAAGAGACAAGATTGGGTCGTCATCTCCCTCCAAATGACATGTTAAATTCAAGATGGGTCATCCGCCTTTCAAAAAGACAAGATTGGGTTGTCATCTCCCTCCAAATGACATGTTAAATTCAAAGATGGGTCATCCGCCTTTCAAAGAGACAAGATTGGGTTGTCATCTCCCTCCAAATGACATGTTAAATTCAAGTTGGTCGTCCGCCTTTCAAAGAGACAAGATTGGGTTGTCATCTCCCTTCAAATGACAGTTAAGTTCAAGTCGGGTTGTCCGTCTTTCAACGAGACACGCTGGGTTGTCACCTCATTGAAAGTAACATGTTATTCGCATCATCCTTCTTTCAAAAAGGTACACCACCTTCATTGTGCAATTTTGCAAGTAACATCAAAGGTATGTGAATTTTCTCAGTTTGCAATCAATCTCCGTCTTTTGTTTATTATTTTCATCCCACTCGATCAATGTGGAGTCTTGCTCAAAAGTTCTACTAACGTCTCAATTGTTTTGTTCAATGTTTATCAAATAAAATTTGGTTCGTCAACTTTGTTTGACCAGGACCTCTTTCATCGATCCTAATCAAACAAAGGGGCAAGTTGTTGACACCAAATTTTGGTCCGATGGTTTTGAAATTAATACATTTTTGAGTCAAATACAAAAAAAAAATCTTCCTATCCCACATCTTTTCTCTAACAATTTTCAATTTTTGCAAAAGTCCCACATCGGTATTTCATCCTTTTTGAGGATTTTTGGGTTTCTATTTAAACCCACTTCATTCAATATTTTAAGGGAGGGGAATACAAAAGAATACTCATACAATTTTGAGAATTCTTGGTTTCATAGTTTAAAATTTTTAAAAGTGTTTTTTGTGGTTTTTTCGAGTTGAGGAGGTGGAGTCGTCTCCTTCAAACTCATAGTTCCGGTTCGCTGCCCAGAACCAGGTAAATTTTTTCTCTTAGCGTTGTTTTATTTTATTCCCAGTTCTTTTATGTTTTCTGTTTATTATATGTAGCTTGTTTTGTTTATCTTTTTAGTTTAATGTAGTTGTAAAAGTCAATTAATATTTGTGTTTATTATAGTTTTAATGTTAGCATTATTTTACGATTTGATGTTCGTTTATTTATTATTATTATTTTAAAATTGTTAGTCAACTATTTGCTATCTTAAATTTTCAGGGTTTTGTTATTATTCTATTTTAATGTTATTTTTAATTTTTATATATTACGTTATTGTTGTTTCCATTTCTAATTATGTTGTTTTAGTTTGGTTGATTGTTTTCCATATTCTCTTAGGATAAGTTTGTTATGTTTTGTGAATGTTCAGGTTATATTAAAGTTTTATTGTTAAATTGGCCAATGAAAAATCTATCCGTCGGGTTTAGAGGCCTTTCCATTTTAAAAGACGGAAATTTTTAGCTTAAGTTCATATAACTAATTTGGTAAATCGTTAAATTGGCCGATGAAGAAATTACCGTCGATTTCCAAGGCCTTCCATGTCAATAAGACGGACTTTTATTCTTGAGTTATTATTTGAGTTATTCATTTTTAGCTATATTTATTTGACACTAACTCTTTTACTAAGTGTGTTTACAGGTACCCGGAGGTGCTTCTTCTTGAAATTATTCGAAAAAGTTCGAATTATAATTTCATTCGTTATTTTGTGAATATTGACGTTAGGCAAACTTTAGGCCGATAATTATTGTTTTATTGCGCATATGGTTTGTTTATTATATGTGTTTATTTTATATTTTTCCTCAATTTGAAAAGATAAATAAATTCAGTCGGGAACCACATTCGTGGATTCCGAAGGGTGCCTAACCCCTTCCCTTCGGAATAACTAGAACCCCTTACCTAGAATCGAATTGGTTTCGTATATTAATAATTGGTTTCCTAGTTTTCCTAAAAATTAGGTGGCGACTCTTTTTTAAAACTCATTTATTTTTAAACTTTGTTAAAATTGAAACAATTAATTATTTTCGAGTTGCCGCGACGTTTCGCCCTATTTCGACAGAGTAGGGATGTAAACAAATAGAATTGATACTATAACATTAGATAAACTATCAAGTGCACATTCAGAGGGCAAAAGAGTCTATCAACATTTTGCGTTGCAATTTGACGCTTCTATAGAAG
This sequence comes from Solanum pennellii, assembly GCF_001406875.1. Taxonomy (NCBI): domain Eukaryota; kingdom Viridiplantae; phylum Streptophyta; class Magnoliopsida; order Solanales; family Solanaceae; genus Solanum; species Solanum pennellii. Next base: position 70,216,291 of record NC_028640.1, on the reverse strand, counting down.
CAAAGATGTTGATAAAAGGGAATCCAAATGGAAATGGCAGAAACTATGTTTTCTTTAGACAAATGTAGATTGAGCATTATGTTAATTAAAAGCCTGGAGAGTGTATTCTGTGCCACCAAACATGAATGCACATCTATGACCGACTAATTTCGAAGAGTTTATACAACAAATTCTACATCCTACAACTCCATTCCCAGTGGGCACATCTTTCACAAAGCACCAAATCATTGGAATTTTGTTTACATCACAGAGTAATTGTAGAATAGATGGAGTGCCAAATTATTTCGAGTAAAAAGTATGAAATGAAAGAGACTCTTCAACTTCACATTAAGGACAAGAAAATACAAAAGCTCATGTGGCAATAAATGGATTGATTAGCAAACAGTTCGTAATCAGAAAAGGAAGAATTTCCAAATGGGAAGCAAATAAATACTTCTCAAACCTCCAATGATATTTTTCCTTTACAAGGACAGAAATGACACCCCGATTGTAATTTTCAGAATACAAACTGAAAAAAGAAACACATCGGCCTACAAAATATGATTTTAAAAAGGTTAAACTAAAACGGCTAGGGAGCCACAGTTTTCTTAAGTAATTCATACAAATCAGGTATCTGATCCTTGTAGGGCAGCACAAAATAATCAATGAACTTTGTCTCTGATAAGCTCACAACAGTATAAAGAGCCAACTTTCTCCTCTCAAGCTTATTTTCATCCAAAATTTTCAAGACTTGCATCCGAGGTAGCACCCTTTTTTCCAGACTATAGATCAAAACTGACGGCTGAGAAGCCAAGTAAGCAGGTTCAGAACCAAGCTCATTCATGTAAAGATTCAATGCTTTCTGAATTTTGACCTCTGACTGAGCAATACAATAAGGGAACTTACCAAACATCTCAAGTATCTCATTATCAGACCATCCAAAACTCTTGAAAATTCCAATCTTCCTATCCACGGTACACTGCTTTTGCGAGGCTAATGTATGAAATCCATAAGGAAACATAGGAGAGTCAAGCGGAACTCGAAAATCATTCTCCACCCTATGCAACAAACTCTTAATCCACTCAGGCTTTTGTGCAAAATACCTAGGATTTCTAAGCAGGAGTGTTTTCATTCCCTCATCAGGAACACCACAATTTTTCAACAACAGTATATTAGTCTCCATAATATTATGAGCACCAAAAGTAAGCAACCAAGGAGCTCTCTTTAACGCCTTAACTACATTTTCATCACTACCCAAAGTTCTCCTAAGACAATCAATTGTAGGTCTCAAATGAGTATCTAAACCTCTTTCAACAATTTTTGAATCTTTAGCAATTACATCCACCAGGTCCGACCCGGATAACCCGATATCCATGAGGCACTGGAATTTGGGTTTTAGGGTTTTGGAAACATCAGATAATAGCATTTTGGGTGCTAAAGAAACCATTTTTTTCATCTGGGTGTCGTCTAAACCGATTTGTTTCAAGAAATTGATGACTAAATGAGGATTCTTTAAGTTTTTCAATGAAGTTACCTTGGAGGATGTAGAGGCAGCTTCTTCATCGGAGAATCCGAGAGAATCAACAAGGTATTTCACCAAGAAATGGGTCGGGGCAGGTGTAGAGGTTGATGAGTAGAGATATTGAGATGTGAAACGGAAGTCTCTAAAGCCATTGCAATGATTTATGAGACAGTGAGTTGATACAACTACAGCTTTGCCTCTGAATCTGATGAGCATTTCCCTTACAAGACCTCTCTGCACTAATGGGGATTAGGGTTTATAGTCCCTCTTCCTGTGCTTGATGGATTGCAAGGAATTCACTGTATATTTTCAAAATTGATCAAATTTCAGCTTGCCTTTAGAAACCACCATTTCATATTAGTTTATCCATAATCGGTATCATAATTTTGAATTATCCCAATACTCGAAAAAATGTGATTTGATTTTCAATTATTTTTAAAATATACAACTTAATTCATATATTGACGTGAATAAATTGTTCCTACTATACGAAGCTGTTTCTGTTTTAATTTTATTTCCTTTTTTTACTGTGCAATAATTTTTTTAGACTTTTACCAACTCTTTGCCGGATGAGATTCTACATCATAACTTTGTTTACTCTACCATAACTTTTATTAGTCTGTCTTTTTTATTTTTCGAGAATCAAATAATTTAACTTTAATCAAATATTTGCGTATAAAATCTTCAATTGTTTTGAAATAAAATTTATATATTTGTAAACTAAGTAAAGAATACTATAAGTCACAGTAATTGATAATTCAAAATGTTAAAAGAATTTATGAAAAACTTACTATCAACTTGTTTGAAGCTCGAAATGCGAAAAGTGCCACAAAATAAGACTGAGGAAGTAGTATTTTTGCCAAAGTAGGATAATATCTATATGTGTATACATGAAATTTAAAAAATAAACACATTTGATAATTGAGATCTCAATTATTAAGATCAAAATTTTCACAATAGACACTGCATCCTGAATTATTTTTCTTTTTTTTTTTCCATGTATTTCTTGAGATTCTGATAATTAAAAGTAAACGAAGAGAGTATAATAAAATTGTAAGACTTCCTTCTTATTATAATTTCTTTTAAGTGACTTGAACTTCTCTTTAATGCCTTAACTATATTTTCATCACTACCTAAACTTCTCCCAAGGCAATCAATGGTAGGTCTCAAATGAGAATCTACGCCTCTATGACCAATTTGTGGATCTTTAGCAATTACATTACATAGTTTGATTTGATTTTAAATCATAGTTTTTTTTAAATAAATAATAGAAAACTCAATTAAAAAATTTATATCCATCATTCTAAACATTATAAAAAGAACACACGTTTGACGTTTTAAAAAAATTATTTGTACAACATGAAAGGATTATACTATTTTCATTTCATTTCAATTTTACTCCTCTTTTTAGACTGTTCCACAAAGAATTGTCTCTTTTGCTTTTTACCAAACTCTTTATTTATGTTTTTGCCAAACTATGATAATATCCATGTGTATATATGAGACTTTGAAAAATAACTGCACTTAATAATAGAGATCTCAATGATAAAAGATTAAACATCTTCATCAAGTGCAAATGAACAGACAGTTAAACAACAATGTTGAGTTGAGTAAACTGGAATTATGTAAACTATTATAGCCATAAGAAGTCTGGACAAACTGCAATGAAACTGATAAAACTTGCAAGAAAATTTCCAGGCTGAAAGACTCGCATACAATTTTCAGCATCTAATAACACAAATGTTCCTCAAAGTACTACTAATTTTTCATTATTTTCTTGTGTGAGATACAGATAGGGAATTTGAGCCTTGTAAGGCAGCACAAACTGCTCAACAAAACAGACTCACTTAACTGAAGAACTTGATAACGATAATGTTCTCTTGAACTCAATCTTATAACCCGAAAAGGGAAGCAGAAACCAACATCTCTGGTTTTTAATCCCAATTCCTTTCAGAAGAAAATCTACCTTCCTCTCGATTGTAGCCTCTGATAAGAGTTAAACAAGGCACATTTCGAACATGGTATCCTAGTTAGTTAACTCCTGAAAACTGAACACTTCTTCTCTAAAAGAAGCTCACTGGTCTAAACAAAGGCATATATGACTTCCCGTCTTTGTGGCTTCTCCTTTTTTCAGAACTAAAGGTATGCTATTGAGTTATCCTAACGTGTACGTACTGAAAGCAACAAGACATAAAGAGAGAAATGATCTTTGGCAACACTGGAAAACATGCAAGTAGGTTACTAAAAAGCAAAACAAGTTTGAAATGAAAACAATACTTCAACGTAGTGCCAAAAATAAACAAAATGTACTACGGAGCCACAATTTTGTTGAGCTGTTCATACAAATCAGGTATCTGATCCTTGTAGGGTAGCACAAAGTAATCCATAAACTTTGTCTCTGTTATGGTCAGAGCATAATAGAAACCCAACTTTCTCCTCTCAATCTTCTTTTCGTCCAAAATTTTCAAGACTTGCATCCGAGGTACCACCCTTTTTTCCAAACTAAAGACCAAAATTGAAGGATGAGAAGCCAAGTAAGCAGGTTCACAACCAAGCCTATTCATGTAAAAACTCAATGCTTTCTGAATTTTATCCTCAGATAGAGCAATACAATACGGTAACTTCCTGAACATCATGAGTACATAATCATTAGACCATCCAAAACTCTTGAAAATTTCAATCTTGTTTTCATACTTGGACTTCTTTTGCGCGGCTAATGCATGAAATCCATAAGGAAACATAGGAGAGTGAAGCGGAATTCGAAAATCTTTCTCCAACCTATGCAACAAATCCTTAACCCACTCAGGCTTTTGTGTAAGATAATGAGGACATATAAGCACAACTTTTCTTATTTTGACATCAGAAACACCAGAGTTTCTCAATAACACTACATTATTCTTCATAATTTGATGAGCATTAAAAGAAATCAACCAAGAACTTTTCTTTATAGCCTTAACTACATCTTCATCACTACCCAAAATTTTCCTAAGGAAATCAATGGTAGGTCTCAAATGAGTAACTAAACCTTTTTCAACAATTGTTGTATCTTTAGTGGTTAACTTCGCCAGGTCCGACCCGGATAGCCCGAGATCCATAAGGCACTGGAATTTGGGTTTTAGGGTTTTGTTGACATCATGGTATAGCAATTTGGGTGCCATAAAAACCAGTTTTTTCACCTGGGTGTTGCGGAAACCTGTTTGTTTCAAGAAATTGATGACTAAATCAGGATTATCTAAGTGTTTCCGTGAAGTTACCTTGGAAGATGCCGACGATGCTTCTTGTTTAGAGAATCCGAGAGAATCAACCAGGTATTTCACCAATGCTGAGGTTGCGCTTGTTGAGTAGAGACATTGAGATTTGATACTATTCAAGGAAAGGAAGTCTGTAAAACCGTGAAATCTGGCGGCAGCCGCAGCGGCGGCGG
>NC_028640.1:70151467-70211154 GCF_001406875.1 Solanum pennellii | reverse complement strand
CGGCGGCAGCGGCGGCGGCGCCGCCTCTGAATCGGAGGAACATATCGTTGAGCTCCTTTCTATTAACTTAGCAAGAGTTAAAAAAACACTTCTCTTAGGGAGAAATGTTGCTTCAATGTTAAACCCCTCGTTGAATTATTATATTTTTGCAGTTTCATATTTGAATTTTATGTGAATAGGTTAAATTACATTTTTTTTTATTATTATTCGTATGGTTCAACTAGATAAAAATTTATTAGTAGAGTATTAGTATATAAAAATTTTAATTAATGAAATATGAAAATCAATATACATTTTTAATTTAACAAATATTTTGTTTTCGTGTGTACAATAAAAAAAAAATATAAAAGATAAAATTTTATGTGGGCTTGTTCATGATAGCCAAATTAAAAGTATACATGTTAAAATCTATTGTCACTTTAGAAAAGTTTGAATATAGTTCTCACTCAAACTAATACATCTTTCGCAACATCATCAATAACGACGATACTTCAATTCCAAATAAATTCAAAATTTGTATTGCAAAAATTTATGAAAAATTAACTAGTTTTATGTTGGTGATAACAATGTAACTCGTAACCTAACACGATCCTCCTTTGTTAATTGCACTAAATTTTGGAAATATACATAGACCAAGTTCTCATTGTTCACAAAGGGTCTTCCTCCCAGACTCCTACCATTAGAACTTCCTTTACCCTACATCCAAACAACATACCTATTGTAATTCCATATGTGAGATACGGGAGAGAATGACATGTGAGATACGGAGAGGATGACGTGTACGTAGAAAGATTATTTGCAATAAGACCGTTAGTTCAAGTAAACATATGAAAAATTAAGTATACAAAGCAGACAAAATAGCTAAGAAGTCATGCTGAAAGCAACAAATAATATGAAATTGAAATGAAGGAAACAACAAGTAAAATAATAGTAATAACGAACGGAACGAGACAACACTCGACTATCTTGTACCCTAATCCCCACCCCTCCCACCCCCACAAAAATTGGAACTCCCCTGACAATGTTCCCTATATTAGGGTGAAGATAGATATCTCTCCTTCAAAGAGGTGGCAAGAATTAGATTTCCCCTAGGGTATGGTACTAGAACAATACATTTTGTTTACGTACCAAACACGACAATAATTAAAAAACCATATATTGTCCTCGAAACATTTTCCATGGAAAACAATTACCTTCATACCGAACACACCCTTCTGTGTCTCTTTTCCTGTGGCTTCTGCTACCTAACTGAAATTCTGAGAAATATCAAAAGCATGTACTTAACTACAAGACTAAATGTAGGTCAGGATTTAGAGACAAAATTGCCAGCCATTGCTATTTGGCCAGCTTGAGAGCTATTGACATTAAAGTTTATCCATCTTAGAGAGTTAAAACTAGTAAAATTATGCATCACCGGCTCTGCTTCAGCTTGTTTGACAGAATGCTGTGTGTTTGCTACCGGCAATCTGTATGAATGCATGCTTGAGATGACTACCAATTGCAGATCAAGTCCTCTCATCAAGCAGCAATGAGTCATCTGCAAAGCTGTTGCCATCACTGCCCTTCTCTGATTGAATGCCACAACGGTTGTCATTCTCGCATGCCTCATCCAGCACAACATAGGAAGTTGCTATTGAGCCAAAATACTGCACAAGAAATTCAAAGATTAAGATGGTATTAGGGCATAGTTTCTGGGAACCATTCGCTAAAGAAAGCACTCTTAGAATCAGACTCTTCCTAGAAATTCAAACAATATCACCAAAACTATTTGTCAAAATGGTGTTGTTCCTCACATTTTCTGTATAGACCATGAAATTACAAGAATGGTCTTTTTCCTAAAAATAATAATAGTAAAGGAGGAGTATCCGAACCTGCTCCATCAGCAAGGAGCAAGAGACACACGTTTTATGTAGTGATGTCGGCATTGAACTTATTTGTATCTATTTAGTGATTTGAATACACCTGGACTGATTCAACTGGTACCTGTTATATTCTACCACAAATCATTATATGCACCGGATAACTTTGTCTACCGACCCAGGCGTGTGTCCTAGTGGTTAATGCAGTGGGTAAGAGAACCATGAGATCTCAAGTTCAAATATATTAACACGATAAAATAAATAAACTACTTCACCTCCCCCCTCCAAAAAAGATATCCATAATAAATGCAGAGAAAGAGAGGGGTTAGCCACGAGGGAGGAGGATGGGGTACTAAAAGTTGATAAACATCTTCATTCTCTTGTGTGACTCCTTGGAAAGAAAAGAAGAAATTAGTCACATAACAAAGCATGGATAATCCACAACACAACCCTCAGGCACTAGTGATAATCACAACAAAAAATCACTGTGCGACTGGTGGAAGATTCCAAACATCTGAATTCTAATATGTGACTAAAATAAGATAAATAAACAGGGGGGTTAGCTGAACCCGAAAGCTTTCAAAGTAGAAGCAACATTGCAGCTAGAGTGTGAACAGGTAACAAACATCATCAAAGATCCATTCTTACTGTTTTGGTGCTCCTAGCTCCCTAATTGGAAGATGGAAGCCTAGTACATCGAGTTCATACTTGGCAAATAATTCTTACCCATACTCTATTAATCAAACATATGCAACTTGTCAAATTAGTTGCATCATACAGGTTTAACTAGTTATAGACAATTTTTCATTTTTTGAAAAAAAAGGTTCATTGGACAGCAGATAAATCCCAAACTGATTATTGTGATCGGTATAAAGCCCAAACTAATTCTTCTTCTCCTTTCTTTTGGGGCAACTAAAAGCTTGATAGATGCCTACTATGATATATTACCTAGAGGACACAAAGGAATGAAAATTCCTTTTTCACCTTTTTGAGAGGTAGGAGGATGGCAAGGAAACAATGCAAAAAAAAACAATGTCTTAGTCAAGTAATCTCAGCAAGGAGATTTTATTGTCACCAAACAATCAGCAAATGAAAATTCAGGTAATGGGTTTCCAGGAAGCATTACATTGTCAAGATCTCAAAATGAATTTTTCTGAACATTATCCAACAAGCTCTGTGTTAAGTGTAACTGTTGAAATTTCACCCTTGAGTATAACTAGGGGTTTGATAATGAAATGGGCCTGACTATATGGAATGGTATGATACAGCTAAGGCAGACTAGTTTGGGATCTAAGCATTGATGGGTAGATATAAATAGCCTGTATATAAGCACAGATCACGAGTTCGAACTGTTGCCGGTGAACCAAATCTTCTGTTTAGATGGAGAATGACAAAGGAACGAATTTTGAGGATAGAAGCAGAAACAGATTTCTTGCTTTCTGATTCTCAAGAGCCTCTACTGGACTTTCTTCCCTTTAGTTCAAAGCTATACATATCATTTTCGCATTATAATCTCACTATGGTAGAAATTGCAAAAGACTAGATCGGAAAAATGAAATGGAGTATCAAACCTCTGGCGAGCAAGAATATCACTTTTTGTCTTTTCCATGCTGCTGAATTTTGTTGTATAGTTCACACACATCAGGCATCTTATGGGCAAGCACATAAGCCTGGTAAAACTTCTGTTCTGATGGCAACAGAACAGTATACAGATTGTAATCTTCATCGCATAGTTTCTTCTCAACTAAACTTCTCATGAATTCCAACCGGGGCAAAACTCTCTTTTTCATACTGAACATAAGCAGTGTTGGGTGAGAAGCCAAGTAGGCAGGTTTCAAACCAAGTTGCACCATGTAGAAGTCTAGCGCAGCTCGCAATTTCTCCTTTGAAAGTCTCAAACAATAAGGCAAAAGCTGAACCAATTTGATTATCTCCCATTTAGACCAACCATAATCCCTTAAAACATCAAGTTTTGTGTCTACAGTCGACTCTTTCATCGAAATAAACACATCAACTCCATGGATAAACAATCCCGATGCTCGAGAAATATGAAATTCATTTTCAAGTCTGTGAACTTTTTCCTCTACAACCTCAGGACTTGCCAAAAGAGTATATGGGTTTTGAAGTATAAATTTTTTGATATCATCATCAGTAAACCCAATGCTCTGAAAGAACAGCATATTGATTTTCACTCTTTCACATGCTTTAACAGAGAGTAAACATGTTCTTTTCTTGATAGCTTTCACTACATACTCATCACTACCCAAAATTTTTCTAAGATAACTAATGCAAAATTCCAAATCAGAAACTTCAAGGCTTTTCAAAATAGACACACTCCCAGTAATGACCTTGACCAAATCAGACCCAGTTAAACCAATACCTTGAAGAATGTCAAGTTTGGGCTTAAGGGTTTTGTCAACATCACACACAAGCAACTTGGGAACTGCAGAAACAATATTACCGATATGGGTTTTGTCCAAACCACTTTTTTCGAGGAACTTTAACACAGATTGAGGATTTCCAGTGGATTTCGAACGAGTTACTTTAGTGCTGGTTGAAATGGCTTCTCCTCTAGAAAATCCAAGCGAGTTCACAAGATAGTTCACCAAGAAATGTGTTTGGTCACATGCAGTTTTATCTGCAATTGTTGAATATTGAAACAAGAATTTGCAGTTGTAGATGAAGAAAAACTGACCTACGGCGGCGCCATGGCAGTGCGGTCGGAGTAAGCGAGCCGCCATAGTTTCCAGTTATCATCGATCTGAAAAGAAATGGACCAAATTGGCCTAAGAATAGAAATTATGAAGGACTTATAAATAAATATTAATTAATTAAAATTTGTTTAGGACAGACATCAAAAATGAAATTTGTTTGTTTTACTTTGATTCAGCAAATTTAAGAAAATAAAAAATATTTTTAGATTTTATGATTAATTCTGTAAAAAATGTGCTTAATGTATTAAATTTTTTTTAATGTTATGGTCCTAGATACACTAAACAGGATGATGAGTGTAAAGAGTTATTATCAAATATAAAAATGATATTGTAGAAATATTTCTTCGATTTATTTTTATTTATCGTAATTTAACTTGATATATGTATTAAAAATAATTATTAATATATGTATTTATTAAATTATTTCTATTAAATAATATTTAGTATTAAATCTTACAAAATAATTTTGAAAAATAATATTTAATGATGAGTGTAAAATATAAAAAATTATAATTTTATTTTTTAATATATCATTTTTTTACTCCATTTTTTATATTAAAAAGTGACGAGTAAAATAACTTTTTATTGCGAATGAGAAATGAAAAGAGAGTGCATTTTGAATGCAAAAAGACACCTTCTAGATTAACATAGTTTATTTTGCAATTTTCAAGGTGGTCTTAAGTGTCTAAAATATAATACTTAGTTTACTTTTATTTGTCAAAAATTAAATTATTATATTAATTTAATTTTTAAAAATAATATATGTATTTAAAAACTACAATAGAAGTGCTATATTAAAATTTTTAAAATATCAATATAATGAAAAAAATCATCACAAAATATTAGTTAAAAATTTTATTTAACTAAAAAAGGAAAATGATAATTAAAAATAGAAAGAGAAGGGAGTATAAAAGACAGTATGGTGTGGTTAAGGTCAAATCATTTTTTTTAAAGCAAAGTTTTTTATCATTTTCACTAATAAGTTCAAAAAATAACAAAAATGAAGTTGATTCATATCCTTGTTCTTCTATGCTTCATTCTCCTCTGTGCTACATCCTCTGGTATGTACCTTTTAATTTCCGCATCACTTAATAATTATCGTGTTGATCTAAAAATCGTAGAATTACACTAAATACGTTATTATTGTTGTTGATTTAGAAATCAAGGAATGCAACAACATAAATAATGGTCATTTAGATCTCAATTTCAAATAAATTGTGGCAATTAAAAAATCAAGTTGAACTTTTTAAGATTTTGGCTTTAAATTACTAGCAAAAGATTAAAAAAAATAACTCTAATTTATTTTTTAAAAATTTTAGAATGAATCATGATTAAATTTTTTTTTTTTTAATATGTGTGTGAACAGGGAGAAATTTGGAGAGGAAATGCACTGATACATTGATATATGTGCCAATAAAAATGGAGAATTGTGAGATAGGGAAATGTATGGTCACTTGTGGAAAGACTTATGAAGGCACTGTTTTTGGAGAGTGCCCAAATCCTGATACTTGCTTTTGTGGTATTTATAGATGTATTCTTGTTTAAGTTGTATTAATAAAATAAAAAAATTCTCAATCAAAATAAGAAATTAATCTCAATTTGACATGTTCTTGACTCCTCTCTTATTATGCGTAAATATTTGAAGTCCGTAGTAATCGACAAGGATTTTGTCAGAGTGGTAAATATTTTTCATTATTAATTGAAGGGATCTGAGTCTCTCGATACGGAATTTCCTTTGTTAGGAAGTGTTATACCCTCAATTAGTGGCGATGACAGAATTTTCATTTGAGATTTTCAAAAAACATAAATATGCACGCTAATAATATCCACATCGGATTAGATATAAGTAACTAGATAAAATACAATTCTGCGTTAACAAGAATAATAAAACATAAAAAAATATCAGCTACAAACTAAAATATCCGGAGGACTCAAACTCACGAAGCCGAGAAGATTTGGCGGAATCTTCAAGCCACTCTACCACTGAATCAAGTCTTTAACCTATTTTAAGGAGGTTCATTATTAAATTTATACACATAAATTAATAAATCAATTCTATATATACAATATAATTTTTTAAAAAAGAATGAACCTTGAGTTCCATATAGCTCCGCCCCTTCCCATTGTGAGACCTCCCCGATAACCCAAAAAGAAAAAGTAAAAAGTAAAACATGTATTTAAGTTGTAAAATCATTTAGAAACTTAAACAAAATCTAGAATTAATCATGATAAAGTTGATGAAGTTCGTTTTATTACCTTAAACAATATCGATGGATGGGGAAAATATATTTATTTTATATAGTAATGACCTAGTATTTTTCAAGACATTATATTTAGGCCATTATAAAATTTGCATCTCAATAACTCTTCCTTATGCAAAAATAAAATAAAAATAAAAAGTCAAGATTTGCTGTTCTAATTGTCTTTGAATGATAATAAAGGACAATTAATATTCAGTTGTTAATTCTTACTAAATATATTATTATTGTGGTTGTTGGGGAGATTATGTTAATCTCTATGCATATATATAGAGAGTAGAATATGAAAATGATGATGTGGCACGGCTACCATTAGTATTTAGATGGTATTTACCTATTTTATCTGATTTTTGAGCTTTTATCTCATTTTTTTAAATTGAATCAAATCGATTAGGAAAATCGATATTTGATTTGGTTAGGTTTAATGTAGTTTTAAATTTTAAAAATCGATAGCATTTAATTTGGTTTGATTTTGATTTTACTAAATAAAAACCTCAAAATAACAAAACCAAATCGACAAATTAGATATAGAAATTTTATAATTATTTATATATTATTCATAAATAAAATATAAATATTTTGTTAATTTTTAATTAACTGAAATTTGTAACTTTATCATTTTCTGTAGCTCAACACTTTAGTATAACTATAATAATCCTAAGTTCAAGTCTATCAAAATTTATTTTAGTCTTTCCCAACTAGCTAACGATAAGTTAGTATTGTTTAATTAAATCGACAATAGTTTATTTGTGAATTACTCATGTACTAAGTACTAGGTGTTCGTGTCTATCGATATAAGTATGTCTTAGAATTCACCTCTCTTTAACTCTCTGGCCTCTCTCGCTCGCATCTCTCTTCTCTTTCCCATTCTCGCTAGCCTTCCTCCTCTCTCTCCCAATATTGCTTGCCATATATATAAATATATAGGTATAATATACAATTATCTAACCGATATACATATACAATTCACCTCTCTCTCTGTCATCTCTCGCTCGCATCTCTCCAAACCTCGCTCGTCTCTCTTCTTCCTCTCCCGATCTCGCTTGCCATATATACAAATACATATGTATTGTATACAATTATGCAATCAATATACATATATAATTCACCTTTCTCTCACTTTTTGTCCCCCCTCTCTCTCTCGCTTCTCTCCCAATCTTGCTCGCCTCTCTCCTGCCTATAACATTCTTAAAAACTTGTTCCAAAAAGAAAGACGAAGAGGGTGTGTATTAAATTTGAATCACTTGTGTTTAATTGGATTTAGGTCATAGTAATGTAGGGATTTATTTCATCCAATAGGTAGACGTCATGTAATAAGGAGTATTAATAATAATAATTTTAAAAAATCTGCTAAGTTTTATGGGTGAAAATAGGCTAAAAAAGTGAATTGAAGAATATTTTTACCCCAATTAATGAATGGATGTTACTCTCTCCGTCCGGTATTATTTGTCTTGATTTCTATTTTTAGAGTTAAATTATAAAAAATTTGATCAACATTTTAAGATGCATTTTTTCATCATATTAATATGCAAAAAATTGCAATTTATTGTAATTTTCATATAGTTTTTGAATATCTATTTTTTTTGTTTAAAATATCGAATTAATGTGATCTAATTTACCTTTAAAAATTAGTCAAATTGACTTTCGATAAGCGCAACATAACAAACATTTCCGGACGGATAGAATATATTTAAACTTTTTCAAATAGTCTAAAAATATTTTTAACCCCTTTTTTCGTGAATGCTAATAAAACATTTTATGCCTAATATATTAAATTATTAATTACAATAACTTTCACAATTAAGTTTTTTTCTTAGAAAAAAAATGGTCTATTAAAGAGGCATCAGCCCAAATTTATTTAATTTTATTTACTCCAATTAACAACCGTTTTTTTATTCTTAATGGAGTATACAAAAAAAATATACTAACTACTCCCTTTGTCTTATTTTATATGTCATCTCTATTTATAAATAGTCGGTCTATATTATTTGTCATTTTATAAAATCAATGTATAAATTAGTATATTATTCTTTTTTTATCCTTGTGAGTTATTAGCATTGTATGTTACATACATTTAACTGACTTAGAAAAGTTAAGTAAATGATTCATATTCATTGGTTAAATTAATTAATCAAAATAAATTAATTCATATTCATTAATTGAAAACTTGAATTTCAAAAAAATTATATGAAGATAGAAGGGTAAAGTTACATTATTTTTAATGCAAATACAAAATAAAAATATGACAGACGAAAAATTACTATTTAACGTGAAAATATGACAAACTTCCACTTCCAATTTGTTCATCCAATTAACTCTTTGCATATTGTAATACAATATCGTGCTCTTTTGTTACCCAACTATTTAAGGAAGTAATCATACTCTCTTCGTTCTATTTTATGTCGCATTATTTTCGTTTTAGTAAGTTTTAAAATGAATGTAACATTTCTTTATATGATAATTATTTAAAGGTATAATTTCTCTTTTATTTTTATTGATCCCTTTTAATCTTAAATATAGTATTCAATACTTCCTCCGTCTGAATTGTTTGTCATGTTGTGCTTATCGAAAGTCAATTTGACTAATTTTTAAAGGTAAATTAGATCACATTAATTCGATATTTTAAACAAAAAAATTAGATATTCTAAAACTATATGAAAAGTACTATAAATTACAATGTTTTACATATTAATATGATGAAAAAATACATCTTAAAATGTTAGTCAATTTTTATAGTTTGACTCTAAAAATAGAAACCATGACAAACAATACCAGAGAGAGTACATTTATGAGGAGAGAGAAAAGTGAATCTACTTTTTAAAAGACAATTTAGTAAACATTTCAAAGTCTTCATTATTTCTTAAATTTCGTATTCAATCAAATCTTGTCACATAAAATGGGACGGAGGGAATATTATTTTTAATTAATGTAATTAGATTCACTTTTTCATTTAAACCTAATTTGAGCAATTGAATACTCCATTTGTAAAAACATAATTTAAATTGAAGTGAATTTTAGGTTTAGTAATCATAATTTTTTTTATATATATACTATAGCTTGTATAATTGCGCTTCATAGCAAACGTTATGTTTGCTTTGGAGCATCAGATTTGTATAAATCGCTGACAACCTCTTATTTGTATAAATGGCTAGTAGTCTCTCATTTGTATAAATCGCTGTCAGCCTCTTAATTCAGTTGATATATGTAACTACTATTTATATGTATCAATGTTTGTGTTATATGAATGCATTAAATTTGAATTTATATACAATTGAATAGTAAATAAAACATTTGTATATTAAATATCTTTGTCTCTTTTGCTTTATACAACATAAATTATACATTGTAATTCGTATAATTTGTGTTTGAATAAAGTAAGAAAACGCAAAAGAGATCTGATAGGGGAAGATCTGTATTTGTATAATTATAGATGTATAGGACAAACATATGTATTTGTATATACAGTTTCTCTCGCTTTATACAAATACAAACACAATTTACATTTGTGTTTGTATAAAGTAAGAGAGGCGAGAGAGAGAGTGGCAAGCGAGATTCGATGGGGAGAGAGGTGAATGAAAACTGTTAGATACGACTTACTATTAAGTGAAACTGCGGTTATAACATTTAGTTTGAATTAATAATTTAATTTTTTGTACAATTTTTCTTTAAATTATACTCCCTTCGTCTAATAACAGTTGTCCATTATATTATTTTGAGATGTCGAACAATATTTGTCCATTTTATGAAATTAATGAATAATTTTACTTTTAACTACTCTTAGCATCAATTATAATCATTTTCCTATTATTCTTTTCAAGACATTATAATTATTATATTCTAAGGTGATATAGAAAATTATCCTCCTATTTAGTTTTTTTTTTAAAAAGGATGCAAAATTAACCGTAGACAAATACTATTGGATAACGAGAGTAGTACTTTCCACTATGATTTTCTCTGATATCATAAATATAATTTTGTCAATAATGTAATTTATCTTCTACAACATATCAAACTTCATTCAAAGAAAAACTAAAATGAAAGACTTTTCAAATTTTCAAAGCGTGTTTGACATTGCTGTTAAAAATAACTTATTTTTAAAAAACTATTTAAAGAAAGTACTCTTAAATAAAAACAATCTGTGTTTTGACAATTTTAATGTTGGACAAATTTGTGCTCTCCTCCTGTTTAATCCAATTAAAAAACACTTTTACTAATTTGATAAATACTTATTTTTTAAATAAAAATGTTTTTTAAATCCAAATAAGTGTTTCTAAATTTGGTTAATATGGAATAAACCTATTTTAATCTCAAAAGCTATTGAATGAGCTTCCTGTGAGCATAAACCCTTGAAGGTCTTGCCCAGTTTTGGGTTTCTGCAAGGATGCTTGTCAAAGCTCGAGCTGTATTATTCAACTTTGTGGGTAATGGGTTTCTCTTTCGATACTCAACGGCTGTGGCAACTGTGCCGACCTATTTCACAGAGAAGTACCTCATCAACTCACTCGGATTCTCCAAACAAGAAGCTATTTCTGCATCCGCAAAGGTAACCCGCACTAATTCCTCCAAGAATCCAGCTTTATGCGTCAATTTCTTGAAACAAACAGGTTTTAACGACACCCAAATCAAAATCTTGGTTTTCAAGTTCCCAGACTTGCTATTCTATGATGTTGAAAAAACCCTTAAACCCAAATTACATTGTCTTTCTGAAATAGGGTTATCTGGTCCCGAGTTAGTCAAAGTCCTTTTCAGGGATTGGGCTTTTTTTCAGAGAGGATTAAATAACAGTATAAAACCCCTTTTAAGTTCACTTAAGAAGGTATTGGATAGTGATGAAAATGTGGTTAGGGTTATAAAGAGATGTTCTTGGTTGATTAGTTACTATAAAGGTGGAACTATGGAAGCCAATCTGAATTTGTTGAGATCTTTTGGCTGTTCAAATGATAAGATCAAGCATATTGTGCTTAGAAATCCCAGCATTCTTAAACATAGTACTAAGAAGCTTGAGGAATTGTTGCATAGGGTGGAAAAGGAAGTTGGTGTTTCTCCCGACTCAGCAGTGTTTCTCCACATCGTTAGTGTGCTTGCTAACTTGAGTCAAGAGAAAGTAGACACTAAAGTTGGAGTCTTCAAGAGTTTTGGGTGGTCTGACACCAATATTCTCACCATGTTGCAAAAGCTACCTTACTGTGTAGCCCTATCAGAGGCACGAATTCAGACTGCATTGACATTTTTGATGAAGGAAGTCCGTTTCAAGTCTATTTACATAGCTTCTCGCCCTTCGCTTTTAACGTACAGTTTGGAGAAGAGACTAATGCCCAGGTATGAAATCTGGAAATTTGTCAATGAAAAGAATCTCATAAAGAGTAGGCAGGAGTTTTACACAGTTATGACATGGCCTGAATCAAAGTTTTTGGACAAGTATGTGCTGCCGGTCAAAGCTGAACTGCCTAACTTGTATAATTTGTACCTCAAGAGGATAGGAAAATAGATACTATTGAATCTTATTATTTCTTTTGATGGACGTCACGGTAATCTTTGTTATCAGCAAGGCAAAGTGAATTTATTTGATCAGATTACCTTTCAAATCTACATTACTGTTAGTTCACTTGTTGCTAGTTAATAGTTATCCGCTTTTTGGTGCTAGTGGTAAGTAGAAAAAGAAAGAAGACGGCTATATTTTTTAAGTTCAGTTGGTGCTTTTGGCAAGTACAAATGACACAGTTGTTTTCTCTTTTCCTGTTGTATGCCTCTTAAAGGATTCGGCAGTGACATCTCAATAGAGAGAATAAAGTCAACTGCTTTTGTAGTTTCTTCCTTGTTTATGTGCTATAGTTGCTAGTTGCTACCAGTTTACCTCTTGCTCATTTGACCGTAGCTAGGATGCTATATGGAAAAATATTGACTTCAAGTAAGTGAAATGTTGTCCTGGTTTTGTTAAGATTATATATGAGAAACTATACCACATCAAACTAAGCCCTAATCCCAAACAAGTTGAGATTTTTTAGGTTCAGTTGGTGCTTTTGGCAAGTACAAATGACACAGTTGTTTTCTCTTTTCTTGTTGTATGCCTCTTAAAGGATTCAGCAGTGACATATCAATAGAGAGAATAAAGTCAACTGCTTTTGTAGTTCTCTTCCTTGTTTATGTGCTATAGTTGCTAGTTGCTACCAGTTTACCTTTTGCTCATTTGACCGTAGCTAGGATGCTATATGGAAAAATATTGACTTTAAGTGAATTGTTGTCCTGGTTTTGTTAAGATTATATATGAGAAACTATACAGCAACAACTAAGCCTTAATCCCAAACAAGTTGACATGGGCTACATGAATCTTCAATGACCATGTTTCTCCATTTAGGCTCAACTCATGTCATCATCTTGCCAAAAAAAATAAAGGTGAATTAAGTTTAACATATATAAACAGTAGTTACAATAATAATAATAACAAATATTAAAATTTCTCTATGTTTAATTGGTATATAAATACATGATAACGTGAAAATACTCTGAAAGACAATATATTCATAGATTCTATGTATTTCAATTTGGAAGAAATAAAGAAGAATACTTTCCTCCTCTTTGTCTTCGAAAGAAAATGATTAATTGAGCTAGAGCTTGGTCATCCTTTAATTTTGGTCTCTAGTCTGGAAAAAAGGTGGAGCCTCAGATGCAAGTCTTGACTGTTCTGTGGTTAATAGAGTCTAAGTTCATTGAGATTTTGTGCTTCCTTTCAAGGATCAGATGCCTGATCTATATGAATTCATAAGAAAACTGTGGCTCCTTGATAGTTTTATTTCACTTTTGGCACTAAGGGTGTTGCGACTTTTTTAAAAATTTATCCTTTTGTAGTCATATATTTTGTTGCTTTTCTTTTTTCAGTTGATATTTCGAATAATATTGTCTGTGTTGCCAAAAGTCATTTTTTTCATGATAAAGCAAAATATCATTGGAGTGTTTTTGCCATTCAAACATAATTTGTTTTCTAGTGACCTACATCTTTTCCAAAAAAAAGCACCAATGATTCAACTAAGTATCTCTAGTATTTGATAACCATGTTGCTAGCTAATAAATGTCTCACTTGCTGTCTTGTTGTTTTCTGGAAAATGATGAACCACAAAGTGGCAGGTTCTGTATCTTCCATTAAGTAGAAAAGCGAGTGAATTAACTACTTAAGTATTGCTGTTATACCATGAGGATGTATCGCTTTTAACTCATTATACAAAAATTTTGTGGGGTATATTGCTTGTACTGAAGTAAGTTGGGTGTTTAAAATTACTTCCTACGTGGCAATAGACTCTGGTCTTGGTCAAATGCTTGGCCAACTAGTTTTCATCATACTATGGTGCTTAGCATATACATCATGTTTCTGCAAATGATAGTAGCTAATTAGCTTGTTCTTCGTGTAACTTCCATAGCTTTTTCGTTTTTGGGGGGTGGGGCGGGGGCAATGAAACGGTTCTAAGTAAAATTTTGAGCTACTAATCAGAGCTGAAAGAACCCTTGAGTAGTTGGTCCATGTTCATTTGTTACGTTTAGAGTTACTAATCAGAGCTTGCACACTGTAAGTAATTTTTTTATAATCATGTAGCCGTCCAGTTAATATTCCTTTTGGTGCTACACTTTTCTGCCTTGAATACTGAATGATATTTGTCCATCATTATAAATTTCTTTCAAAAATGTATTGTGGTGCAAGTTCTCCAATAGCTAACAGTTCATCATAAGCTTAAAATCGTACAAAATTCACCAGTACTCGCAAGCAGTATACTTATTAGAATATCAAGTGAATATGTGTCTACATTTTCCACATCTAGATTCATTATATTTGAATTTAATGAAATTCATATAGAGTATCCGATAGGAAACTTCAGTATATTCTGTGATTAGTTACCTACCGTATTGTACATAGTCAAGGACTCCGAGCAACTCTAGGACATTGTTGATCAAGTCAATGAGAAGCCTTTCTATTCTCACAATATTGAATTTAGCTTCACCTGATCACAAGATAGCTCTTTTGTTGAATTTTACAATGTACTGTTTGTTACTTGGCGGAATTACTGTTTCATCTTACCATTTGTTTTTCTTGGTTCAGATTTCATCTTACCATTTGGTGTGAGATGAATGAAAGTGTTTACAATCAACCATCATCTTTTCCCCAATTCCTAAGTGAATTGTTATTCAAACTTGAAGTTTGTACTCTTGTTTTGCTTCTCCATGTTTAGCAAAGTGCAAGGCGGTGAATTGCCTCATCTGTTATGCATGTAAGCTGAACGTAGATGCTAATTGCCCTATGGTGTAGTCAGTATGGAACATGTGGGTAGTTTTTCTCTATGGCGTCGAGTTCAGTTTGCGTTCATCTCAACTATTGCTACCTCCCATTAAACATGTTTGTAGTTGAAGTTGTATGCCCAGCCAATTTGATAAATCAAATCTCAACTGTTTGATCAAAGAACAATCTGCAAAAATAAAATAAAATAGAGGGTGTGTCTGTAGCCTCCATCTGCAGTTAACCAAAGAACAAATCTATGTCTACATTAGTCCATACAAGATTGTTTACCCTCCATCTGATGTGAGCACCAATAAGTCTATTATAACTACTCCATTTGTTATAGAATAGTTCTCAATCATTCGTGATTGAAAATGATAACTAAATGCAGAAATTGTTAAAAAGTTCGAAAATCCATATATGAAACCACGTTTTATATTTATTAGATGAGATCAAGTTAAAAGACACGTTGAGAGCCTTAAAAGCATCCTCTATTTTGACTAACTAAATTTAGATATACTCGTAATTTAAGCACCGTCTACTTTGACTAACTAAACTTAGATATACTCCTGATTTAGCACATGACATAATAACTTCATATTCTTGTAAAAATATTAGACTCTTAATAAACAATCAAGGACAAGAACGTTTTAATATTTTTTAATTTTTTTTTGAGAAAAGGGTCTGATATATCCCTCAATTTTGTCATTTAGAGCTGATATACCCCTTGTTGTGAAAGTGGCTCATATATACCCCTACTTATGAACAGATGGCTCACATATACCCTTTTTCACTAACGGAGATGAAAACATATTATTTTAATCTAACTTTTTATTATTTTTTCTAAAAAATATAATCCCATATGATTAAATTTAATCCTCATCAAACATATTTTTTTGATTTTTTTTGTTTCAATAACTAATTTAGAATTATTATTTTGATAATCAAATTTAATTATGTTTCACTAATATTCTTGTAAAACTTATTGTAGATGACCAAATTTTTTTCCTCGAATACAAAATCAATTACAATATAGACAAAAAAAAATAGTTTAAATTTTTTTCTTTAAATTAAGGAACGAAAGAAAAAAAAATAAGAATAAAAAACTCAAATAATTATAATAAAAGAAGTCAAAAAATAATTTATGTATGAAAAAAATTAAAATATACCTTAAACTTTGATAGAAGAATCATATTATATCCCTAAATAATTTTTAAAAAAATTAAAAGTAACAAATATAAATTTAAAACTAATTTTTTTAAGTTTCGTTAAATGAAGGGTATATGTGAGTCATTTTGTAACGACAGGGTATATATGAACCGTTTGTATAACAATAAGCCCATATATGAGTAACTTTCATAACAAGAGTATCTCCAAATGGCAAAATTGAACGGTATATCAGACATTTTTCTTTTTTTTTTACAAAGTAAATTATACATAACTTCCCTTGACTTGGTATACTCTACAGATTGCAAAAGAAATGGTTATCATAGGCAAAGCCGTAGCTGTATTTACTCACAGCTCCATATTTCATCGCAATGGCTTTGGAGACCTCTTTTCCTCCTTCAATTTCAGATTTCAGTATCTCTACTCATCAACCGCAGCTCCTGCCCCAACCCATTTCTTGGTGAAATACCTTGTCGATTCTCTCGGATTCTCCAATGAAGAAGCTGCATCTACATCCTCCAGGGTAACTTCACGTAAAAACTTAAAGAATCCTGATTTAGTCATCAATTTCTTGAAACAAACTGGTTTCGACAACACCCAGATGAAAACAATGGTTTCTAGGGTTCCCAAATTACTATTCCGTGATGTTTCCAAAACCCTAAAACCCAAATTTCAGTGCCTTATGGATCTGGGATTATCCGGGTCGGACCTGGTGGATGTAATTGCTAAAGATTCACAAATTGTTGATAGAGGTTTAGATACTCATTTGAGACCTACCATTGATCTCCTGAGGAGGATTTTGGGTAGTAATGAAAATGTAGTTAAGGCGTTAAGGAGATTTCCTTGGTTGCTTTCTTTTCGTGCTCATCATATTATTGAGTCTAATATGTTGTTATTGAAAAACTATGGTGTTCCTGATGAGAGAATTAAAAAACTCATGCTTAGAAATCCCAGTTATTTTGCTCAAAATCCAGAGAGGATTAAAAGTTTGTTGCATAGGATGGAGAACGATTTTCGAGTTCCACGGGATTCCTCTAGTTTTCTTTATGGATGTCAAGTGTTAAACTCATTAAACAAGTCTAAGTTGGAAAAGAAATTTGGAATCTTTAGGAGTTTTGGATGGTCTGATGATGATATACTCAAGATGTTCAGGAAGCTACCTTTTTGTGTTGGCCTCTCGGAAGTTAGAATTCATAAAGCACTGAATCTTTTCATGAAGGAACTTGGTATTGGAACTGCTTACTTGGTTTCTCATCCTGCAATATTGGTCTTCAGTATGGAAAAAAGGGTGGTACCTCGGATGCAAGTATTGGAAATTTTGGACGAAAAGAAGGTTGAGAGGAGAAAGTTGGATCTCTATTATGCTCTGAGCTTAAATGAGACAAGGTTCATAGATTATTTTGTGCAGCCCTACAAGGATCAGATGCCTGATTTGTATGAACAGCTCAAGAAAATTGTGGCTCCGTAATAGATTTTGTTTATTTTTGACACCAAAAGTTGCTGAGATCTTTCTCAGGTTTCAGTTCTAGTTCATTACATTTATTGCTTTTCTGTTTTCAGTTTGTATTCTGAAAACACAGTCAGTGTTGACGAGAAGTCTGAACTGCTGTAGGCTATATGCGAAAATCAATCTTGCAATTTGAAGCTGATTGGATTCTACAGATCTTGTTGATAACTAATTCCGTTTGGCAGTTACCGTTACCATCAGGTTTGTTCCATAAGACATGAGTGAGTCAAATACTTCTGCGACAACATTGGTTTATCTGATGTAAGGTCCTGATGTTCTTCTATTCTCTCTGAGTTTGATCCTATAAAATTTTGCATTGAGTTATTTGCTAAACTCTCTCCATTTATAAGGACTTGATGGTTAGTTAGTTTGTTAGGTCCTTCCTTTTACTAATGATTAACATCTAAAGAAAATTTTCTTGTACCTTATCCTAGACGTTAAAGCTTTAGTCTTTGTCATATAAAGAATGTGAAGTTGAACATTCTTTTTCCTTTCATACTTTCTAGTCCTTGAAATGATAGATTTAACTCTTATTTAGTCTTGGAAGCTAATTAGTTGGGAAGTTTAATTTGAGTTGGGAGAATCACAACCTCTATGGTTTTGGTCTCTGTCTGAAATGGAGATTAAAATCAGGGAAACAATAGTGTTTTTTTCTCATGACAATGGTGTTTAAGCAAGCTGAACATATGTCCAAAACAACCTTAGTACCTGCTTAGGTAGGGGTAACGTCTGCGTATTATACTAGGTATGCTGTTGTTGGTATTTAGACAAGCTTGCCATAACTTCAACTGTTTCGTCTAGCAATAGTTCCATTTCTTTTTCCTAATCGAAAGAACGCTTAATTGGTTCAATTTTTACTAGGTTTCAAATTCAAATTTAATTTTATTATCAATTGTTTGAGTATCTAATAAAACGTTTCCTTGTAGAAGTCTTTTCTTTATATATATATATATATATATAAAATTAATTAATAATAACTAATTTAGACAAAAAAATTCATTGCTGGCAGAGTTGGAATTAGGATTAGAAATTTATGAATAATTTCTCTGTTTTAAATTGTCGGATCTTAAGTAATAATCAGTACGTATCAAATGAGTTTCTTACCATTAGTCAATCACACTTTGTCGAAAAAAATTTCTAGCCTTTATTGCACAATTTACATTTTAAATAGGTTGATTTTTACTTTTTTTTTCCTGAGCAATCGATCTTATTTTTAGTAGTGCGTAAGTTGTTTTAGAATACACTTACATAACTCTTGAAATATTAAAAGCTAAAATGAAAATATAAATTTATGCTCCACGAAAAAATTATTTGATGACCCGTTTTTCTACTTCGAAACAAGTTTGAAATAATGGTGTAAAGTGTAAACCCGTTTTTCTACTTCAGTCTTTTGCTTATGTGTTATTTTCTTTGTTCTTTTTTATTTGTCGTCCTTAATAAAAATAAATAGTTTTTAATATTTATCATTTCACAAAATTATAATGATAATATTGTTTCTATTTTAGCCTTTGAAAGTTATTAGCCTTGAAGCTATACATTTGCCCATATATAGAAAAATTAAATAATTAGTCTATTTTCATTGGTCAAATTAGTTAATTAAAGTAAATTACTCCTTCATTTGAAAACTTGACTTCAAGAGAATACTGAATAAGGGTACAATAGTAAATTCACCTTACTTCTTAAGAGACGAGAAATCTAAAATGATGACAGATAAATAGGAACGGAGAGAGTATGTCCAAAGTATTAAAAAAGAAAACATTTTAATTATTTCTTATAGTGATAATTAAAAAAATTTATCTATCATGTTCCATGCGTATTGGATATTTTATGATGGTTGGTATTGAGAATTACGTTATAGATTCTTCATTAACACATATTTATACTTTGAAAAAGTAAAAACTTGTCTCTCTTCATTTCTTGTTTTACATTACTACTTTAAGCTACATCTTTTTATAATATTATGAGCTTAATTTTGTCAAATGAATTGTTACTCAACTCGACTTGTTTGACATTTTTTTTCTCTCTTGTAATATAATCTCAAAGAGATTCAAAATTGAAAAATTGTACTTGGTATAGATTTATGGCAGAAGTATTCTTGCAGGTGCAGTAAAATTAATAAGACACGAAACATGGGAGGAGGGAAAATATACATTAATTAAAGGCATGCATGAAAAGGAAATTTTATAAATGCTCAAACTTCATTTATTCCAAAGTTCAGACCTTCACGTTTTACCAGACCCTTTCTTCAATGATCTTCTATTTGTGTCTTTTGCCTTATACTAACTTTGACGAAACATAAAAATTGTGAATATAAATACGAGTAGTTGAATTAGGTTTTAGACTTAATTCACACTCTAAAAGATAGATCTAAGGGAGAAAGACTGTCCAAACCTTATAAGGAGTTCATCCATTGCTTAGCATATGGTGCATGAGCAATTTTGATATTGGAGATCCCATCATCGGGTGAGACGGATTCTGCTCTGATACCATGTTAAATTAGGTTTTAGGCCTAACTCACACCCCAAAAATTAGCTCAAAAAGAGAAAGATTGCCCAGATCTTATAAGGAGTTCACCTATCTCATTAACAATTGATGTGAGAATTTCGTCCTTTCTTTTAACATGAGTCATCTTTGAATTGAAATACTGCCTTTTTGTTGTCCTTTTCTGAATACTGGCATTTTCTAGTCCTTGAATAATTAATATACATTCAAATTTAAAATAAGAATAAAAATCACAATTAGCTGATCCATAAATAAAAAAAACCAGCTAGTTCTACATAGTTTAATTATAAGCCGTATTTTTTAATTTGAAATCTTAGACTATGACAAATTAATAAATAATATGTTTCAAAACTTTAAATTCTTTTCTTAGTAAAGCTTGTGTACGTTTTGATCAAAACCTGCCTAGAACGAGCTAGAGTCGAGTGAAGTTGGTGATTTTTTTTTTGTTTTGTTTCTAGTAGTAGTAGTTGAGAATACAATTAGATAATAAAAATGTGTTTTCTCTAATAGCTTGAGCGTTTAGATTAAATTCGATGAGACGATTACTCTAATTAACATGGTATCAGATCAAATAGACATCCTGAGTTTGCATCTCACTGTTACCTATATCAAAAGGAATTTCCACATATTTGATCAATAAAAAAGAATCAGATCCGCACTTATAACTTAAAATTCATTCTTCTTTAGATATCCATTTTATCCTTTTTCTTGCGACCATAATTTTTTCATACTTTAGGTCTTTTTTTTTAAAAATAAATTTTATTTGTATACCTAGTGGGATTAAACCTGTGAATTTTTGAAAATAAAATAGGCGTGTATCATGTGAAGTTCATCAGGTGTACAATATCCTACATTAATTAAAATCACCCCACTTTCATTTCGAATTTCATTATATTTTCCCTTATATATATTATAGTTCACAAGTTTGGTCCAATATTTTCCTTCACACATCCATCTTCCAACTATTTATTAGTTAATATTTTCTTTTTTTAAAAAAATAATTGTTTGCACCAAATTTTCAAGATTCTTAAAAGAATATGGTGAATACATTTGGAATTTTGAGTGTTTCATTAGTTACTCTTGTCTTAATGTTGTTGGTTGACTCTAGCCAAGGCCTACGTCCATATCATTGTAAGTGCCAACCTATGCTTTATCCTATTTTATTTTCAAATATAATAAAAAACAAGGAGAGATAGGAGGAAAAAAAATATATGCGTGTGTATAATATATATATATATTTTCTATAAGTATACGAGTTTGAGCCGAAAATAATACTAGGTATGAGCTTTCTTGTGAAGAGTTTCATATCGATGATTAATTTAAGGGATGAGTGGTCTTTTTAATATGACTTGAACAATTCTGTCTTCATAAGCTAACTTTAGAGGTTAAGTTAAATTCATTTTTTTTTCTTTATATGTTATTAATGCTCGATATTGGGCCCTCATTTAAATTGTTCAGGTACCATATGTTCTTTGGAGGATTGAATTAGTGATCCCAGAATCAAATCTTATCAACAAAGTAAAAGTTTCTCGATAATCAATCAACTAAACTATTAAGTTTCCCCGATAAGCATATATCCAATCATCCATTTTTTGTAAAATAAACATTATAATAAAAGTGTATATCTCAATTTATTTAATTTTTTTTTAAAAAAAAATTAGCATAGAGACAATTGCTAGTACTTGCACAAAAACATTAATGTTGCAATTGATGCCTTTTGCTATGTGCGTAAATAAATGTTGTCTCTTTATATAAATTTCAGTTTCCTATCATGGCAAAGGAACATACAAGGACAATCAAAGCCATGTCCATCTTAAGGTAATTTATTACTTCCCCTCCCGTTGTTTCAAAATAAGTGATGTTTTTAATTTGTCAGTCATTTACGAAACAATTTTGACAAATTTTTTACAATATGTATATCTTTTCCCCTATTAACAATTGGTAAAATAAAAAATTGAATTGCAGGAAGAAAAAAAAGGAGATCATGATGTGTTAGGAATGGAGATGTATCCAACAGGATCAAGTTTACCAGATTGTTCTCATGCTTGTGGACCTTGTTTCCCTTGTAAGAGAGTAATGGTGAGCTTTGCATGCTCCATTGCTGAATCTTGTCCCATTGTCTACAGGTGTATGTGTAGAGGCAAATACTACCATGTCCCTTCCAATTGATCTTATCTCGTACGATCAGATCAGAGTCGCCACTCAAAATTCAGTTTTATTTAATTTCAACCACTAGTCATGATAATGTATGTTTATTAATTATGGAGTACTAGCTAGCTAGTCTTATGCAATGTTGCATTTGGATTGTTGTGCCTCATTTGATTTCCTTCAAGATTTTGGTAGTGTTATTGTAAATAGGAGGAATTGTAAGAGTTTTGTAGGCTTAGTTGTTAAGTGAAGTAATTTAGAATGTTCTTTGTTTAATTTCTTCCAAGTTTTTTTTTTTTACTTCATTTACTTGCATAAGATAGAATACTACTATTGAGTTTCGTTTTGTATGGTTCTGGAGCATAATTAGCTCTCCCTAGAGATCCAGTCGCATTTTCTAGTACGAGTACCTTGTTACGATATCACTCCAGTCACTAGCCTGTTTTCAATATCTCCTACCATACGATTAAAGTAACGACTTTGGGCATGGCCAACTCCCATAGTGTGACGAGCAATACCCCAAAACGAATTCACCGCAAAACAAATAAGCTATTTCACTTTGTATATGAAATAAAATAATCTCAAAATTATTTAATATCTATAATTAAATTTAAAATAAAATAATCTCACTTACATTCAATTTGACAACTTTAAACTGGCTTATATTTTTTCCCTTATTCCAAATAGCCCTTTAATTATTCAACCTTAAAAAGGTTTTTCTTTTTTTAGAAAAATAAAATTTTGATTAACAGCCAAAATTAATTATTCTTTAATTAAATATTAAATGTTTCTAATACATAACAGTTGGGGATCCGTGGCGCAATGGTAGCGCGTCTGACTCCAGATCAGAAGGTTGCGTGTTCGATTCACGTCGGGTTCAATATCCCGATCCCAATCGGTTCCACCTTTTTTTTTTTTTTAAAACTTAATTTTAAATTAATCTATCATTTGTTTTTGTAATTTTAGTTTTTATTTGATTTTACTTAATTATTTTTTTTTTATCGTTTTGATTAAAGTTATTTTGTCTGCTACCTACTTACACAGTAACAAAGAGCATATTGCCGGCGACGAAAGCTGACCAAACGGCTGCCGGAAACTGGCGTTAATTAATTATTAAGTATTCAAATTAAAATTAGATATAAAAAATGAATATTTTTAGTACTAATATATATTTATGCCACCAAATTCTCCATATACAGAAATTCTTCTCAACTACCTTTCGAGCAGGTAACCATTTTTGTACTGAGTTTTTTTTTTTCGGCTAACGATTTGGGAATATTAAGATTTTGGGTATTCAATTTTTATAATTTTAGGGCTTTTATGTTATGAGGGATAAAGTATAGCTAATTAAAGGATTAATTTTAGGATGAGTTTATTCATGTTTGGATAGTGATTAAATTTTGCCCTTTTTATTTAGCATTTGAATTTTTTTGTAAAATTTTGAAGAAACATATCAAAGTGTTGTTAAATCTCAATCCTTTGATCTAAGCCTCAAGTCTGTGAGTGAGTTCGAATTTTCAATGAGGGGGTTACGTAATATGGAGAAGTAAACACATGATTGGTTATATGGCAGGTTCTCGGGTTTAACCATGTAGAAATAAAGTAAGTTTCCGCTAAAGGGGGATTCAGATGAGCCCTTGGTCCTACCTGGTTCCGCCCTTGGTGTACTTGATGTTCGATGCGTAGCATGTTTGTTTCATTGTCCAGTCATATTAGCCGATCAATCATAATTGCATTTGTCAATGAAATAGTATCTCTTTCTTTACCATTTAATTAGAATATTGTTATGTAACTCTAGGGTTAAATTATATTGGAAAATTACCTGTTATAGGATATTTTTGGTGACTGCTGATTGATTATATGACAAGTTCTCAAGTTTTTATCTTATCTAATTGAATGACTAAATGAATTATTTTTGTCAAGTTTCGGAATGGATGCAGTTGATGATGCTAATCAGTTACAAGAAACACCGAAAAATGAAGTTATGTCCTTCTTCGAGCCAGCTCCTTTACTAGAGGATGCTGCTGAAATTGAGAAAAGCTTGAAGGAATTCGTTGATCGCAATACTTCATCATCAGGCAATTGTTATTTCTTTAGTTATCAACATCTCATAGATTTTAATCACTTAATTCTTTGTTCTTCGAATATAGATGCCACTTGACTTTATTTTTTGTCTCCGTGTTCAGTGAATGGAAAAACAAACAGGGTAGTGTGTATTACTTCAGGTGGTACAACTGTTCCTTTGGAAAAGCAATGTGTTCGTTATATCGACAACTTTAGCTCTGGTCATAGAGGGGCTGCATCCACAGAGTATATCCCAAATACTATGCTTAGATGCTTTTCACACACTTGAATTCACATACATTTGATGTTCAAAATGAAAATGTAATTGCAGATACTTTCTGAAGGCTGGTTATTCCGTAGTCTTTCTGTATCGAAGGTTTGTTCTTCAAGTGCCAAGTTAATTTATTCGATTATTATGATTTTATTTTTTAAACTAGTAACACCATGAAATATGCAGAGGGTCATGCCAACCATTTTGTAGTACTCTGCCCGATGATCCGCTGCTAGAGTGCTTTAGTGTTGCTGATGATTCAAGTATTGAAGGTTTATAGATCTTATATTTTTACGCTCCATATTGATGCGTGTGCTACATTTCTATCAACCAAGTCATTCTAGACGACCTTATCTTATTTTTTTTTATTTATTCTCTATAACTGGTACTTGTGCATTCTATAACTTATGGTCATTTCTAATGATATTCCATCTTAACATCAACATTTCTACGATACTGATCTTGTGAAGATCATAAAAGTTAAATGCCTATGTTACACATATCCTTCAATTAACACCAATGACGTGTATTCACCAAAATGACACCAATGTCAGTGACACCAATACCACCAAGGTCTTTGAACTTCGTTGATTATCACCATATTATCTACAAATAGCATGTACCGCGAGATTATCTATTATTAGTAGCTCAGTCATACGTAGGGTAAGCAAGAATGTGATCAATTTGAAATCCCAGTGTAAATCAACCGAAATGAGAATGGGTAAGCACATATTGTCAAAGCTTGACCTTGGGTTTTTTTCAGGCTGCGTTTTTAGTTTCTATCTTAGTTTTATACTCTTTAAAGGCTTATCCATCTTCAGATATTTGGTAACTTTACATATTACTAACTTATGAAAGATCTTTGCTGTTCTGAGTATTTTGTATCGCAATGGATTTGTTGAGCAATTCACGCTTTTCCAATCTAATGAGCATTTTTCTGTTGCACTATTTTTTAGTGGATGCATTGCATGCTGAAATAGTGAAGAGAGCCATTACTGAAAATCGCGCAGTATGGGTTATTACTGATTTTTTATGTTCTTCCTATTTTTGTGTGTTCTAAATGTTATCCTTATTAGTCTTTAACAGGAAGAATTTACTATTTGCAGGCAGTTGCTGAGGGCATCCTGTTGAAACTTTCATTTACAACAATTTTCGAGTATTTGCAGGTTTAAGTTAAATAGATCAGTGAAATCTGTTTTACTGTTAAATCAATGTCGTATGAGCATTTTAGTACGCTTTGTGGAGGCTGGTAGCACTTCGATTAATGTTTAGTTGGTCACTGGCAGATTCTACAGCTAATTTCCGTGTCTTTGAGGGACTTCGGGCCTAGTGCTATTTTTTTTCTGGCAGCTGCAGTTTCTGATTTTTATGTTCCATGGGAAAGCATGGTAATCGTTTATGTTCTTCA
Organism: Solanum pennellii; assembly: GCF_001406875.1. Taxonomy (NCBI): domain Eukaryota; kingdom Viridiplantae; phylum Streptophyta; class Magnoliopsida; order Solanales; family Solanaceae; genus Solanum; species Solanum pennellii. Next base: position 70,184,996 of record NC_028640.1, on the reverse strand, counting down.
ATTTATCTCTCTTTTTTTCTTATTGCATCGTGAATTATACTTTTCCTTCTTTTCTGTCTTCGAGTGCCCTCGATCATTGTGTTGCAACTGATAGTTATATAACATGTCATCTTAATCAACTTACAAAAGAGAGTTGTAACTACCATTTCCTCTAAATCTGGTCGATTTGTTTTATGTTACCTCTTCTTCACAGGCTTTACATAAAATCCAGTCGGCATCTGGTCCTCTGGATATACGACTCGCCCAAGTACCAAAGATGCTTTCCGTGCTTAGGAATGAATGGGCGCCAATGGCCTTCCACATATCGTCTAAGGTTGGTGATCATCTTGTATTGTTTGGTAAAGCTACGAAATTTATACTCTGTCTTCGAGAAAAAAGTTCTCTACTTGTAAAGAAGTGGTGACTTGAATTTCTATGTCAAAGCTTCATTTGGTAGGAAGTATAAACAACAAACGTACCCAGTATAATCTCACTAGTGAGGTCGGGGTAATAGTTTCATTACTGATTTCCAATATCTACTATTTGACAGCTAGAAACAGACACAGATATCCTTTTAGCAAAGGCTAATATGGCCCTCAAAAAATACAAGATGCATATGGTGATAGCTAACGAACTATCAACCCGTAAAGAGGAAGTAATAGTTGTCACTGATCAGGAAAAAGTCACAGTTCGTAGGGACAGCACTCGGGCAGGGGCTGAAGTCGAGTCTCCGTTGGTTGAGCTTGTTGTTGATAGACACTCAACATATATCAAGAAGTTCGATGCATAACAAATATGGGCGGATCACTGAAATATGGAGGTACAACCTTACATTTCAGTAAGCAAAAGTAGTAAAATTAAACCAGAATTCCTTAAGAAAATTATTCTCATTAAATATCTGTGATAATGAAATATATCCTTTGAGGATAAGAACAATTTTAAAAAATTAAATCCAAAATCAAAATCAAGTTAAAAATTGAGTTAATTTGATATTTGAATTGATTTGTAATCAAATTTTTACACTCTCTCTTTCCAATTTGTCTGATACTTTTTATTTTTAATTTATCCCTAAAAGAATGTTATCATTTTATTATTAAAAATTACGTTAGCTCTCCAATTCTCCTTATACCATTAATTAAACTCTATGTAGAAAATTTTTTATACAACAAAGTTATATTATAGTTAAAGAGAAAAGACATAAAGTTACCATTAAAATTGTATCAAATTTTCAAGAAGATACCTTAACTTTGCTATTGTGTTCTTGGACATCTATGTCTTCCTCCATTTTGTTTAAAACAAATGTTATTTTGTTCATTCTTCTTTTTTTTTTTTTTTTAAAAACAAATTAGTTTAGTGATTTTATTCCTCCTACAAATCAAGTTTTAGATTTAGGAATAGCGAAACTATGAAAAACTTAATTTTGGAGTAAGAAGTTGAAGAAGGAAGTTATTTAAATGTCGCATTTTGACTTGATAATATTTTAAGTATTTAGATTTTGATTATTTACCAATATTTATTTTCATAAATAAATTGATTGGTGGTAGCTTGACAAATAACTAATAATGTTATCGAAAATTTTATTCCGCCACAGCGGTTTTAGCAGCTGTTCTGCAAAGTTAAGGTGTCTTTTTGAAAATTCGAGACAACTTTAATGATGATTTTATGTCTTTTCTCTATAGTTAACCGTTTTTCAATATTGTTGACATGAGTATCCAAAATCATAAGTTTGTTTTAGTTTGACTTATTTTTTAACTATAAATAAGTAAAAGAAACAAGGATACCAATTATCAAAAGTATTGAAAATTTATTTTGAAAAATATTATAAATAGCAATCTAATCCGCATTACCTCTCCAAATTTATAGATAATCAATCAAATCATATAAATTATTTATATAATTCTGATTCAGTCTTTTGCATAATTCGATGAATTTTAAAGCTTGCATAACAAAAAAGAAAAATATTAACAACTTCAGACGATATGAATTTTTTTTACGTCATCTCTCAATCCATCTAATGGAGGAAGGAAACAACCAAATTATAAGTCAGATAAAATAGAAAGAAATTACAGAATTTTAGTACATGATTTCAATGTATTTTTCTATTATAAAATGAATGAATGTACGACTTTGTGTTATCACAATTTTTAATAATTCTGTGCATTTTTAAAAAAATATTTTGATGCTCGCGGTTTTATTTTATGGTTCATCATAAACTGAGCTATTTTACTTTATTTTATGCTAATTATGTCTCAGTCCAATTGTTTCTCCTAAAAGGAAAACAATTTTTTTTAAAAAAAAGAGCTAGGCTTCTAACATTCTTTACCATTATGGATTCAACTAAGTCTTTGAATATTTTAAAGGGCAAATTACAAAAATCACAATTTTTTAAGGTAAAATTATAATCTATTTCTTAAATGTTTATAATTATAAAAATTTCTCAAAACAGATACATTAATCTAATTGGCGAGATACACGAATCTGATGCGCGAGATACATTTTATACATGATACACTAATCTTATGCGAGAGATATATTTTATACATGATACACTAATCTTATGCGCGAGATACACTAATCTGATGCGCAAAGTACATTTTATACATGATACACTAATCTGTGAGATACATTAATTTGATGCGCGAGATACATTGATGTGATACGCGAAAATGAGGGATTTTGAAAATTTATAAAGCTTTTAGGGGATAATGGTAATAAGTAAACTAAAAGGTGAAATTTCCGTGATTAAACCTATTTTAAATGTATTCAGTCAATTCCATTTGTCAATATGTCAATATAGTAGTAATTTACTAGGACAAAATCAAACCTAATCTGTCCAACTCAATTAAATTTGAAGGGGTTATTGCTCCGCTCCTTATGAGTTCAATCAATTTCAACCTATTATTAGTTAGGTTTGATATATAATCTGAATTGGTTTAATTTGATATGTTATGTATAACAATATTAAAAGAGAACTTATACATGTAGTCAGTTAAAAATATCTTAATTATACTCCATATCTATAGTTTGCTAATTACGATTTGTAGCTATATGTTTGAGGGGGGAGAGAGGTGAGCGAGCGAGAGAAGAGAGGCGAGCAACAAAGGACAGATAGTTACAAGAATTATATATGTATATCTATCGAATTGTATATGTATATCTGACACATAAATGTATTATGTAACTGATATCGCTACAAGAAAAACAACTTTTAGCGGCAAGAAATAGACATATTAATAAAGAGTGCTAAAGTCTTTACCGACATCAGTTAAGTGTCATTAGGTCCAATATCGCTAAAGGCTTTAGAAGGGACATATACATAGAGTATTAATTCCCACTAAAAATACATATTTAACAGCAATTGAACTATTGTCGTTAATTTATTGCCGCTAAAGATTATTTTTTATGTAGTTTATACAGATGTACTTGTATATAAGTAACTGATATACAGATGTATTTGTATATCTGGCGAGCGAGAGTGGGAGAGGGAGAAGAGCGAGAAATGACAGAGAGTAGAGAGAGACGAAATGTATATGTATATTAGTCAAAGGATTGTATATATGTAAATGACATACATATGAATTGAGTTGGATTGGATCTTGGCCTGTCATGTAACTTATTACCTAATTCATTTTGACCCACTTCGTTTTTTACCAAAACAAGTTTGAATTGAGTTGGATTTTAAACTATTTGTTATCCTAACCCATTATAACTTTCTAAATTTCACTCAACCTACCCAATTATCACCCCTACGATTTACCTAGCTAGTAAATTTCTTGTCTCTCTGGGGTTTCAATATGAATTGATGAAAACTTGACAAAATATATTCAAAGTAGTGGACTTTAGTGCCTTTTGTGTCATTAAAGTTGTCTAAATTCTATTTAGCTTTATTTGAGTAGTGAATTCCATGGAAAAAAAGAATAGAATTGTGGTCAACCTATATTTATATTTGTATTACCATGTTTATCATTTTCAAATGATCATGAAATGGAAAAAATTGTCCTATAATTAAATTGAAAGGAGCATTAACTTAAACAATTTTTTGAACATATACAAAACAACAATTCATATTAGGAGACAATTTAGTTTCTAACGTTTCTCTACGTTACACTGAATATCACCTATATATTTTCTGCATATAATAGTTCTTGTCGTTATTGAAAAATAAATCTTCGAAGGAGGGGTGGTATAATTGGGAGAAAATTTTAGAAATAGTAACGATAATAGATATAATAGGACTTTAGAGCTATAATTTTTGTAATTGTGCTTTATAGCAATAGCTTTGTTTGCCATGGAGATTGGAGACTGTGGTTTTTATTTTTCGCTAACCCCTTGCAAAGGGTAAGTATATACAAATAGAGGATGCAATTTATATATGAAAGGATATATTTCACTTGTCCATTTGTATATATATTTCGCTTGTGAATAACAAACGTGGTAACTAGTAAGTATATATAAATTATGTATTTATACATTTAAGAATTTTTCTGAATTTCGTTTGTATATTTTGCTTGTCAATATACAAACATGATAACTTATCATGAAATTTTCATAAATCATATATCAATAGCTAGGGTAAAATATACGAACTCTAAATTTATATGACTAGAAACTTTCTCGAACTATACAAATTCAAATTTTATACCATTAGAGACGACCAAATTATACAAATCCTTAATTTATGCAATTAAAAAATTGAAGAGAAATTCACAAAACTATATCCACAATTAAATAATCAACATTATAGCTACATATTACACATCATTCTTTAGATGGTTGCCATTTTTTTTTAGAGATATGCATGAATAATGAAGTAAAAAATGAGTAATTAGATTAAACAAATTGTAAATTGCATTTTTGTTAATTTTAAAAACAGGTTAATAATATAAAATGGATTCGTAAGTTATTGAAAAATGAGTAATTAGATTAAGTAGATTGTAAATTACGATTTTTTTTTAAAAAAACAGTTAATATAAAATGGATTTGTAAGTTATTGACTATTAATGTTGGTACTCAAATCCAAATTAAGCCCACTACTATTCTAGTACTTTATAGATGTTTCACAAACATTCACTAAATTGAACAAAAATAAATGTAGACAAGTCCACCGATGGAAAAATTTAATAAATTGATAAATTAAGATGTCATAAAAGACACTTGTCTCACAATTCTTACTCCTAAACATACTAAGCATCACTTTTTTCCCCTATAAATATTTCTTCACTTTACACTTATAACCACAAAAAAAATTAAATATTACTACTAACAAAAATAGAATAAAATAAAAATGAAGCATTTTCCTACTGTTGCTATCCTACTCTTCTTAGTGCTTCTTCTCTCAACAAATGGTAAGCTAATTAGTACCTTTTTTTTTTAATTTAATATTTATAAAAGGTGTTAACTCGCTCTAAAAGAATTTAGTTAGTGATTATTAAATTATTATTGTTAATTATTTAACGACCTTTAGAGACACTTTAAAGATTTTTTTGATGTAGTGATAATAATTAAAAAAAAGATATTATTGATGTAGTGATAGTAATGAATTTCTTTTACATCTTTATACTTAAAATGAGTTCGTCTGTTTTGTATATATTAAATTTATTTAGCTAAAACTAAAAGAAAAAAAAATAGAGAATGATTTTGGAAGTTTTTGAAGTGTTGTAGAGTACGCATGCTAATATTTGGTGTTTAAATTTCATTTGAATGCCATGTTACATATAGAAAGATTAAAAAATTATATAATATGATAAATCAATTGGGGGAATTGTTGTTAGTGATATGTGGTTATAACAAAGTTAATATATATTCCCTCCAATAAAAAAGAATTAATCATATTTTTTTTTGTCTTTTTATAAAAAAGAATTGACTCTTTTTTTAAATATCTTAATTTTTCACGTGGTATTTTTATGATTACGAGCGTTTTAGTATATTTGTCATAATTTTAATTTAAAATTACAAATTTAAAATAGTTTTTTTTTTAATTTCGTTTCGAGTTACATTAGTTTTTTTTTTTTGTAACACAGGAAATATCATATGTACGTTTGTAATATAAATAATTTTGTTTAGTTAGTAATTTTTGTGGATGATTTCAGAAGAAATAGGAGGTGGAATTAGAAAGACGGATGCAAAACTGTGTCAATATCACAGCGAAACGTTCCATGGGGTGTGTGTGACTGGTAACAATTGCAACCGACACTGTCAGCGAGAAAACTTTGAGGGTGGCCGCTGCCACGGCATTCGCCATTATCGTTGCGTCTGCTATAGAACTTGTTAATTTCTTTTTATTATTTCGAATGCGTTATAAATAATAATAAATATTGCTTGTAATGTAATGATGCTCAATTTTCTTTTTCTATATGATGTACTACTATTAATAATAAATAAGTGATCTGAACCCTTAGTTCAACACTACTATAACGACATTCTACTCTATTTTTGGTCAAGTAAAGCGACAACGCCACAATTGTAAGAGTAATACATACCCAATATGCTGCTAAGTGGTTTATACTAATAAAGTCATATAACATGGTGCCCAAAGTTCATGTGTGGCGAGACGATATTCATGTGTCACTTATATACAATTATACATGATTTCCGGAGTTCAAAAAGTGAAAAATATTAATAAAAATGTTAAAATAGTATATGAGTTTTTTTTAATTAAAATAATTTTGAAGTGTAAAGGGTGAAAAATGTTAATAAAAATTTTAAAATGATATATGAATTTTTTTAAAAATTAAAATGGTAAAATTGCTTATGTAAATAAAATTGCTGGCAGTGATTTGTATAATTTGTTTTTTTTTTTAATTTTTTTTAATATACAAAATCTATATATTTGTTAATTACTTTGTTGATTAAATAATTAAAAAGCCATTGAGCTGTAATTATCATATCTCAAAGGCTTAAGTTATCTACGGTTTTTTAAAGTTGTCCGTATAATTCATTTAGACACTTAAACTAGAGCTAGTAACTATTGAACACTTAAATATGTAAAATGTGTATCTATTAAGCACAAAATAGTAATGTAGCAAATAATATGTACTTCACTTTTCATGGGCGCGTGAAGATGCTCAAATAACATTTTCTATTTTACTTTTTTGAAAAAGTACTTTTTTTTTGCATCATTGACTTGACATTTTAATTAATTAAGAAACCAAAAACAATCACCTTACAATAAAATAAAAAGATGTCTTCTTCCTAGGAGCCCCAACGATTTTCATCCACCATGGTTACCTCCCATGCCACCAACTTTCTCTCACCCTCTCCAACTATTCTTCCATTTTTTCCTCATTTTTACAAGTTTTAAATATTTTGGTTTGAACTCCATTTATTTTGATAAAAAACAACTGAATCAATTTTTTTGATAAAAGTTTGTTATTGTGTAATTGTGATAAATATTTGTCAATAAAAAGAAGATGAAGGTATTGCGTAGGAGGCGTTGTCGATGTTGATAAAACAGAATGAAAGAATAAGGTGATGTTCTATTAGCGTGTTAACGCCGGCAGAACGGGGTAAAGAAGAAGACGAGAGGGTGGGGGTGGGGGAGTTAATTAGAAAAGTTTATTTTATATTCTTAAAATTATTTTTGGATTTTTAAAAAAAATTGAATTTGACCGCCACATGTCGTTGTTTCATTGGTATATTTGTTATATATTTGTGTTTGTACTTCACACATTTTTATTTTTCTAGTGATAGATATTTTGTGTCTAATTGATATAAATTTTGTAAGATTAAAGTGTTCAATGGATACTAACCTCAGTTGAGGTGTCTAAATGAATTATGTATATAACTTTAAGGGGCTACGTGACTTACGCTTATCTCAAATACAAACTCTCATTCACTTAGCCCAAAGATCCAAATAAAAGCTTCACGCATGGTTCTGCTTTTGCTGCATTAAATGGTTAACAGCTGGAAAAATGCAAAATTCTTTTCCTAGCAATGGGAAAGGACCCTAATAATTTGAGTATTATTTTGGTAATTAACATACATATTACAATATGACCAACTCTATATCCGGAGGTACTTCACCTTCAAGATGGAGCTTAGCAAGATCTCTTGCAGTTTGCGCCTCATTAACGAACACAGGGTCAAAAGGGAAGCGAGTGGGCAATGGAGTCGTGGGATCAGAGATGATTTTCTCGAGTGCAATAGTATTTTCCAAGAAGAACTTAACAAGTTCAACATGAGCTGCACCGCTATAAACTAATAATCTTATACTTTGTAGCAGTGCAGTATCTCCAAGTGTCTCAACTTGAGGACGGATCAACAACTTCCAAATTTACCAAAGTTCCTGATCCATGAACTGTCATTGTTTCAAGAAATGGACAGTTCTGTAGAAAGAACTCAAGGACTTTGTCCGTGACATTTACTGATTTAAATAGCAGCACTTTTAGAGACTTGAAGTTCTGTTTGACAGGTGAGAGTATTTGGAGGTCATTAGAATGAGGTATGCAAGAAGAAGAGTCAGAAGAATCACCAAGACCGAGGAGCCATGCTGGAAAAGTATAACAGTAACCAAAATTACGAATGAGCTCTCCACACTTCAATAACTCTAACTCTAGTCTTTGAACATTCCTAGAAAACGCAAATTCAATCCATTTATCAATCTCATAAGGGGCGCAAATTTGTTCAAATCAAAACAAACCCGAAATTGGTCTAGTCTCTGCCCTTTACACATTTGCAAAGTACAGCTGACCCATCTAGGATACTTCTGCATTTGCTTTTCCCGTAGCTTGGGTTGCAAGGCTACTTTATCCAAGGTTTTGGTAGCATCAAAATCAAGCTGATCAATGTATCTCCACAAGCTTAACCACTTGTGTTAGCTGCTTCTTTAACAGTAATTAAAGATAGTATATGTACCAAAACGTCATCAGGTAACTGACTTATGCGATCTTTTGCAATACAAACTCTCTTTTTGACACTATTAAAAAAAAAAGTTTCATCAAATCAATCTATTGTACCATGAATGACAACCAAAATCACCCAACTTTTCAATTAAATCAGACATAACAAATTCCTTTTGATAAGGTAAAGTTTCATGAACAGGGAGGTGCACAAAAATTACTAGCTACATAGCGGTATCACTTACATTCCAAAAACACTGTTATCTCCCTTACACAAAAAGAATTAAATTTTGAATACATCAAATCTTTCAAATAGCTCCTTAGACTTTGTGGGATTGCCAAAAGAGATGTTCTACAGAGTTCCAATTCATGCTCTGATTACCGCAATAAAATCAAATAAGGTAACTTTAAAGGTGCTTAAGACTTCCACAAAACTTGCCAAGGCCAATTTCAAGTCCTATTTGCGTTAAACTAAAGCAACTCTTTCCTGATTATTAAACTATACAATGTAGGAAATTTGTTCATGAAATCGATTTTACCAGTTTTTAATTCAGGCACAGAATTTTATTGTGATAATGAAATTTTACAAGTTATCATGGAAGAATGTTCACTAACCTTATTTAGAGCAAAACTGTGCAGTCGTTTAGCCATGGAATGCGATGAATCTACGATGAATATGGGTAAATCAGTTTCAAAAGAGTTCACTAATCAACAAATGATTCAGACAATACATGTAATATAGCTCTACCTGAACAAGATGAGACTCCCTTTACTCAGCCACAAACAGACCTCTCGCCGGCAAACAGAAGAAGGAAGAGACTAGATAGGCAATATATATATATATATATAAAAGCCCGGGCCCAATATATATTAGTTTAGTTATTTTAAGGAAAAAATTAGCCAGTAATTATTACTTGTGATTAATATTATACATTAACTTGACACAAAATTGTAACAAATAAAGAAAGATTTTTAAAATTTATAATCTAAATCACTCTTTCATTACTTGTATGACTATAAATCATTTTAGTTAAAAGGTAACTCAGAAAATTTTAAATTAATTTATTTTTAGTTAATTATTGAAACGTAAGAATTAAAAAAAAAATTGTGTCACGTGAAATTGGATAGAAATAGTAATAGCATTTGTCCTAAATTTTCCCTATATAGTCAACACACTTTTACTTGTGAACTTACTATACAAAAAAAAACTGAAGTTTCAGCATTCATAGCAAGTTTTCTAGTCTCACATAAATCTTCAGAAACATCCAACAAAATTATTCCATTGCTATATAGCCTATATACAACATCCAAATATATATATATACACAAATTTTCGTTTCCTCGAAAATATGTATTTCAAATACTAGTAAATAGCTAAATCCGCCTAAGCAAGCAAAACTATGATAACGTACATTCCCATTTACAGCTCGAGCATTACCAACAACATCAAACATAATCTAGTTAAGCTCATCGATCCCAGTTGCGTCTGATGAACAGATCATTTAGGTAGGTTTACGAGGACGCGCTGCCCAGAGTGAACTCAGAGCACGAAGACGTTGAACATACTCCCCAAAAGCAAGTAAGCCCCTAGCTGCTTGGTGTGTTGACAAAATAATAGACATTTGTTGTAGTGTTTGCTGTCGAAGGTGATCTGCCTGTTTACAAATCAAAGCAACAACATTACATTATCACTCAAGAATACTGTATCATTGTTGAGACAGTTCATTTTGTAATGACCTTATGTATAAGCATATCTGGTGTACGTGTGTTAGACCTTTCTGTAACAATCATATTCGATTCAAAAATTTCAGTACAATGACCAAGTTTTCTTTAGAACTCGATTTTCGTGTTATGTTATGTATAATACATAACATCTTTTTCGATATTATAGAGGTTTGACAGTGTTTCAAACCTTAGCAGATTTTTAGTTGTAATTGAAGGACCATGTATACTAGTTGAACGTACGCATCAGTTTCTTTCAGGATTACACTCTTTATACTCGATTTTTAGACGATATTGAATGACCATTGAACTCGTTGAGATACAGAACGACAGTGAAAGTGAGACAAACCTGGTTAACAAAGCTCTCCAATGCTTCTAAATTTTCCATTGAAGAAACCATTTGGGAAGTGTAATTTCCAGCTCCCGTGTTCATATTTAGGATGCTCTGAGCCAGAGTCTGCTGAAGTTTATCCATTCCCTGTGTGAGAGCATCTTCAGCTTGCTGGCAACAGTGTCGCAGATTACACACTTTAATGATTTGCTGATCGGCCAAGGGCTCGAGTTGTGGCATCACCACCTGTGTAAAGTTGATATACAATTATAACTCTCGCGATCATTAATGTTCTGCTTCCCATTTGGTGACAAATGAAGTAATATGAAATATACGGTGTCAAATGACCTATACATCAGATAGGATTTGTGCCTAGTTAAGGAAATTTATGCATGAAAAAACGCTACGAGAAACTCAAAAGCAAATGAAGGTAAAATAGTTCAAAAAAGCAGTAAAGTGCACCAGGGACTACATTTATGAGTTCTGATGGCTTGAATCCTCCAATCCAGAGGAAAAAGCGCTCGACGGAAGTTCTCCACATCCCAGACATTAAGTAAAACACGTCAGCTTTGGCGGCATCAGCTTTCATGCGAAAGAGATTGAAATAGTGGCTTAAGACATTTTCTACTAGCAACTGAAGCTCCATATCGCTTACAGGAGACTGCAATATACTCCGCAATTCTGCATTCTTTTTTTGTTGCTCTTCCACCCAGTGGCTGTATTCTATCTCGAATGCAGCTATTCCTGCTTAGGCAGCATTACTTAATTATGAACAAAATCTCTGTATACACTTTAGTAGGCATCAAACAGTCAAAGTAAATGGGCTAATATTCTACTCTAATAGCATGAATTATTAGCTAATGAAATGCCAATGAATTAGAGCACACATGGACGCGCTCGTCTTGTTAGTAAAAGGACAATATGACAGCCTAATGAAACATTATAAGTAGTCTATACTTTCATGTAATACAAAGTGAGTGTCTCCTTCAAAAGGATGGCTAAAGTATACTTTTACGATTTTAATGTAGAAATATCAATAGCCTTACGTTTTATAATACATTGAGATCTCTTAAAGAACAGCTTCATGTAAAGGCACATAAATGTTCAAGAAACAATTAAACTCTGCACCTATAAACTATTTGCATATTATCGTAATCAGCAATCCAGCTTGGCGACTAGTTTCAACGTCAAATTGGTACATCATTCAACACAGGTCAAAAGTTGAGCTAGTAATGATGCCAAGATAAAATGCAAAGGAAACTATCGAGTGACAACTCCTCTATCCATATACCTGGATTAATTGTTCCTAATAGTCCCATATTGCTATTTGAACCTAACATGTATAATCCCTGCAATAAGCCGTTTCATGATGTCAAAGACCGTGATGGAATATAAAATCGGAGCACAGATACATATACTAGTTAGTAAGAAACGCGCAAGGAATGATTCCTCTGACCTGCTGTCTAGCTCTCTCGAGCTCCAATTCGAGTTGTGCCAGCTTCAAACGGCTGGTTTCCAGCTGCTGTACATAGGCCTGTGAAAAGGGTGAAAAAAGAAATCAAGAGGAATTTTATGACTAATAGAATTTCCTAAAACATCTACATGTGCAAGGAAAATTATCAAAAAAGCTTCATTTACCTTTTTCCGCATACGGCTTTTACGAGCAGCTTCACGATTTTGCGCTAAACGTCTTTGTACCTGTCATTCATTTGATATGAAAAGGTATAGTATTACATCAGAGGTTAATCTTTCTACTTATGCATCTTGTGATAGGATACATAAGCTGAAAAGGAGAGAGTCGAGGCACCCACCTTGTCTGAAGAACTCCTCGGTCCTTGATTATCTCCAGAGCCAGAGGGCATATGTTGTTCACCGGACGTATACCCCGACTACAATAAGCACAGGTAGATATTAGCCTGACAACTCGACTACTAACTTGAATTTTATTAGTTAGAACTAGGAAATATGTTGGTTTACCTTGTCATCTGGCCTATCGTTTGGGTGTGAAACCATACATGCATCAGCACTAGGCATAATGTCACCTCTAAACGCGTCTTCCCACACACTCATCTGGTGAAATGGTTCATATATGCCCATCCTTCTTGTGGGGGCAAATTGAGTTGTTGGAGAAGTCATGTTCATGGCCTGTAAATCAGAATTTCTGCCTGAAATGAATTTAATTTCCATCCAGTATGTACTAAAGAAAAATGATATTGCATAACAAGATGGTAAAGGAATAGAACGGAACACTAAAGGTTTGTTTATCCATTCATCAAATCAAAATCTTCTGATACTGCAGACTAATTAACAAAGTTCAGTGGGCTACTTTTAAGTGTTCATGACATGTAAAGCATATGGCTTTTAAACAACATATACACCTTTTCTTTAAGGGAATCATGGACTACTTCTATCTCATATGGAAAGGGTAACGCGGAAGAAATATACGATAGGTAATCAATCGAAAGAGAAACAATGAAATCAACAGAACTGATAAAATGATAAATTATATGAATACTTGGGAACATTCTTCTTTACATACAAACACAAACACACAACAGCAACATGACGATTTACTTGGACTTTCGCCTTTTGAACTCTCAACTCTTACAGAATTTCCAACTATTGCATAATACCAAACAGTAAATGTATCGAAAATGATCCTTTTTGAACTTTAAGCTAAGTAAAAATTATGATAGACTACAACAACACTAGGTGATTTCTTTTCATCCGTTCTACCCTTAGTGGACAGAGTTACTTGTACGTGTTACTAGTGGGAAGTGACACGTATCCCATGGAATTAGCCAAGGTGCGCCCCAGCCAGCCTGGACAGTACTGGTCTTACTGGACACCACAGTTTATCAAGAGAACTAAAATTTGTGGTAAACTATTTTCTTACACATCCATGTTCTAAGGCAAAAATGAAAATTGTGATCTACCTACAAATGGAATTACATAGTGGATTGATTATCAATGTTCTTGACTAAATCTTTAAAAATTACACATGTAATCAAGTGAACACAATGAATATTTTTCAAGTAAAAACAAGAAATTGAGCAAGAACAGAACAATAGGAATTTATATTTAATTAAGTGACTAACCTGTTCATTAGTATTGTGAAGATACTCTTCTTGCAAATTAGAAGCAATTACTGACCTTCTTAGGTATTTAAAGAAACCTTTAAACCAAAAGAGTAAAGAGAATTAAAAAAATAATCTCCATAGCTATAAAGAAGGATAAAGGCAGAGAAGCAAAATGACAAAAGAAATACAACTAAGTACTCAAAGAAGTTGACTGCTTGCTGTCAACTGTTATTGATGCCTATATATTATGATATGACAAAATGTACACACAAATAACATAGAAAAAAAATATTACACACTCACATACTTATATATATATATACTTATATGGTTATGAATCAAGATCTTATTGTAGTCCTAATACATCACAACACCTTAAACTTATGAGTGGTGAGGTAAAGTGTTCCTATTAGATATTTTCGATTTAAATCTTTGAAAAATAAATTATTCGCATAAAAATATATCATTTTATTTAATTATACACATAAATATGTTTAAGATTTTAGGACTTGCAAAAACTAATGTATATAATTAAAGGAAGTGGCATTTTTTAAATGGTTTAATTTATTTATTAGTTAACACACTGCAAAAATAATCCGAATTTGAATCGACAGTATCTAATAGAAACACTTTATCATGTATTTATGTGCTTAATTCAAACAAGTCATAATTTAAATATTTAAATAAAATTTCTTGACAAATTTATGAAATTATCGATATATTAAGCTTTTATCGTATAGTATGCAGAGCTTTTGGGAATGCCAAACAACTTGATACGAATATTCTGCACCACCTATGAAGGCTATGACCATGGCAAACACTTATTCTTTTTATTATTCGGTATTTAAAATTTATCAAATTAACATTTTCAAAGCTCGAATTCAAGAACATTTAGCGGTATCCTTAGTGAAAGCAACACTTATTTTATATGGGCCATCCCCATGAGTCATTTGGGTTAATGCCATGTTCTTTTTATCTTTAAGTGATTTTTAATGTGAGAAAAAGAGAAATGACATTTGGCTTATTAACAATGTATCCTCCTAGCTTTTTTTCAAAGGAGAGTACACTATTTAGGCAATTCGTGGCATGGCACTATATATTTTATCTTTAAACTTGTAATTGTATTCTTAAAAAATATGTAATGTATAGATTTATAAAGTATAGAAGCACCTGCAAAATTGTCTTTGTTCGAGAAGAGTTAATTAAGGCTTCGTGAGAAAATTATGTTATATAAATACAAGTTAACTTTTGTCAAAAAAAACTCTATAATGAAGTGTAGAATATGATAAATATAATACTCATATGGAGTTCAATATAGATTCCTAAAATTTTTAATACTATTAACTTTGATAGGGATACAAATGTTTTTTAAAACTTTATTTAACAAGTTAAATCTAGGTTTGGTGTAGATTGACACATGTTCTGTGGATATCAACTTTATGTGACAAATTTTATGTGTTTATTTCACTTAATTACTTTTAATATAGTATTAATAAAGTTGCTACTTGCTAGGTAATTGGCCAGCATGTTCATCAAGTGTATCATACCTAACCAAAAATCGTGTGCATATCTAATAAAATACCTAAAGAAAATCTCTTTTTTCGAACTCAGGATAACTCGCAGTCACTATATAGCCTCTGTTACAGCCTATTTTTGGGTGAACACTTTGTCCTGACTGGATAAATTCTCCATCGTGTAATAGCTTGTAACCGACACAGGAAATGTGAACCGCATTAGAAAAGCCATGTGTGATAGGCTCGACTCAAACACTTCATCAAAAATGATTATTAGCGGCAATTAATTCTTAATTGTCGCTACATATGTAATTTTAGCGATAATTAGCATTCTTTGTATATGTCCCTAAGTCTTTAGCAACATTGGTTGTAATGACACTTAACTAATGCAGGTGAAGACTTTAGCACATTTTATTAATGTCAATATTTATTACCGCTAAAAGTTATTTTTATTATAGTGAAAAGAGGAAACTCAATACGGGTCATTCTTATGAATAACCACCTTTCAAATCAACTGAGTCATTCCATAAAGAAAATCATATTGATGGGATAAAAGATTAAAGATTTGTTGTGCAACATTATAATAAAGGTGTAACTAACTTTGTTACCTTTAACTAAAAGAAGAAAAAGTAAAAGAGAAAAAAAAAGTAATTAATCGAATATCTTTCGGCTTAATAACATGTCAAGCGTTACTAATTAAATGTTGTATCTCTGACATTCTGTTAATATAAGATTATTATAATATAATACAAAAAAAATTGGCAATCTATATATTCAGGATAATTACTATATAGTCTATATATTAATGTGAGATTAATGTTATTGGATTAGGGAGCTAACGTGTTAACTTTTCTTTTAATAAATCCCACTTGTTAACTAAAGTTATCAACTGCTGCATTGACAGGGATAAGGAGACAAAAGCAAAGGCAATTTGAAAAGGCAAAATAAGGTGGACTTGACAACATAAAATCACCATAAAATGTCTTTAATTTAGTTTTGTTTGAAAAAAAAAAGAAACTAAAATTACTTTTAATCTAGTCTTAGCTTTAAAATATTTTACTCGATTCGAATATTTCTAAGAAATCATCTCTTTATTTTCGTGAGATATGAGTAATGTCTGCATACGCTATGTTCTCTTCGAATTTTTAAATATTTAATCTATAATCGATTTTTAGTTATTGTAATTAAAAAAAAAAAGAAGAAGGGGTCACATTCTAATGTTCGTTCCAACATGTTGATTACCTGTCTCCCTATTCTTTAGTCCATAATTGCTTTTGATCTTGATTTGAATTCTATATTAGTGTTTCATTTATTAAAAATTGCACTAATCACAATGTTTTCCTTTCACTAGCATAAAGAAGAAAATAATGAAACTCCTTGTTTATTTATTAGGCACCCAAGATTATTGATCAAACTTGATAAGTGCCTAGATAGGGTGGAACAATTAAATTACGATTTTTTTTTAACTTCTATTTGATATTTATATTACATCAAATGAATTATAATGTAAGCATGTGCCAGGGATATATATGTTTGGGATTTACAAATTGTAGTTTTTTTTTGTTATAATAGCGATTGATCTGACACTCATAATATGTAACGACTCATATTTTATTATATTCAATGTGAATTCGATATAATTGAATTTGTGTTGGATTGTATAGTCAAAAAGTTTAAGATTATGTACGTCCTTGAACGAATAATTGTGAAAACGATAATCGATCCCCTTTGGAAAAAGGATAAATAGAATCTTGTACAGTTTAATCTGTAAAGGCCACTACCTAGCTAGCAAGCTCCAATGGAACAGTTCAATTTTATTTGTTTTCTTCCCAAAAAAATATGTTTGTCGATGAAAAAACACATTTTCTCATCTTGTAACAACTTATTCGAACGATCTATTTTACTTGTTATGTTTTTTTCCTCCCATATTTTAAAGAAAATTATAACTATCTTTTTTTGTTTATTTTTACTTGCCTACTTTAAAATTTACTCGTCTCTTAAAATAATGAATATGAATTTTTTACTATAGTACTCATATTAATAGATTTTTCTATGTTTCCGAAAGAGTTACTTAACGATAAAGAATAAAAAAATTAAATAAAAAAATATCATAATTTGCTAAACCTTCTTAAAGAAGAAGCATAATTGAGCGGTAGAGCCATCAAAACGGGCTTAGCCCCCACTCGTTAATGGGATAGGGTTGGGAGAGGATTTTTCGAGTTCATTTAAAGCTATGGCTTATAAGTCCGGCACATATAAGTCATGGACCTTTGAAGCTTGATCGGGGCTGCGTCGGGGTCGGTTTATGGGCCAACACTTTTTATTCAATAATAACTTACAATAATCTCACTTGTATATAATCTAATTACTAAAATACACGCTATGTTGTAATATTATGAATCTTATCATATTTTGATACATTCAGAGCTGTGAAAAAAGGCTGGCCCAATCCCTTTTACAATTGAGCGAAAAATTCTAAATTTAAAGTATCTAAGTATTTATCGTGATTTTTAAATTTATATATATAGTAATTCCATAAATTACAAGTTAGATATTCCTCTTTAACTAGGTTCTCTTATTATTATTATTATTATTTATTTTTTCGATTTATAAAATGTTTTTAAATGTCCAAATGAAATGAAGTCCATGTAATGTCTTGTTCTAATTAATTAACTAAAGTGTGGGTTAGAATATTCTTGATGACTTGATTTTTTTATGGAACTACACTAATGCCACTTGAAAACTATATAGTAAAAAGGGTTTCAATTATATGTGTACTAACATTATTGATCCATCTTTATTGGAACTTTTCCTCCTCTTTGGATCTCTTTTTCTTTTTTTTTTTCCTTCACTTTTCTTTCTATCTTTGTCATTTTCCTTCTCCTCTAAGGCACTAACTATTAGAATTATTGGCAAACGTCTTCATTACCAACTTTACTTCTATCAATTGGCTTTGCCTTCTTGCATGAGCCTTTCATCCACTCATGTGACTACTATCAGACATAGTATTCAAAATTTAAATTTAATGAGTTTGAATTTAAATTTTTATTATAATTAAGATTTCGAAATTTGTTATTTATAATTATTTAGAAAAGTTATTATATATAAATATTAATAAAGTTTGAGTTAAAATTAGCATTCTCTTTGTCTCAATTTATATGTCATGTTTTATTTTTCGAGAGTCAAATGTTTTAAAATGAAATTTATATATTTGTAAACCACGTAAAGAGTACTATAAATCGCAATAATTAAAAATTCAAAATATTTAAAAGATATACGAAAAATTTATAATAAAAAATAACTTATTTGAATCTCGAAATATGAAATGTGTCATATAAAGTTCAGAGGAATTCATAGCGTGCTTGTACACTAAAAGAGTGTTTCTCTAAATTGATCAAATTAAACTTATAGATAGTCTTTGATTTATTTATGCGTTTGAAAAACATTTAGAATGTTTAAAAGCACAATCGACCTAATTTATGGTTTTACACCTTAGATGCAATATTTTTAGTTTTACCAAGACTTTTATAATTTTATTCCTTCTGGACACACTAAATACTTATTATTAGCTTTATATAACGTGATTTCTATCCAAATTCGTGATTGTTTACTTATGAAATCAATTTCAATATTTAAAAACAAATTTTTAGCACATAAATGTTTATCAACTATATTTAATTAACTAATCTAATCAAATCTTACTCCACCCTCACCAAAAGGAAAAAGAAAAAAATAAATAAAAAATAAAGAAGAGTTCAAAATTAAAGTATATCCAAGTATTATGGAGAAGTATTTGTAATATCAGAGTGAAATTTCCTTGTTTCTTACTTGTGTTAATAAATTAAATGACACAATTTCTTTCAAAATCATTAAAATTATAAAATTAGTTGAGAAAAATATAACTTGCTTAATTATATTCGCTCTTATTGATTGGCTTATTTATTCTCTAAACCTATTTCAATTCAACCAATTTCAATCCATCAAAAACGGATTTGATAATGAGATAATTGTATAAAATGATAAATTGATAATATAAAATAAATAAAGTAGCTACCGTTTGATTTATTTGTGTTCCATAGCAAACTGTTTGTCAGTCCCTCTCTCCCTCATATTCTCGCTCTCTACTCTCCATCTCTCGCTCGCTTCCTGTCGCTCGCCTCTCTCGCTTTATACAATAGAATTGTATTAGTTGTGTTTCTAATTGTATGAAGCGAAAAAAAAATGTATATACACATACAAATACATATAGTTTGTTCCTATACACTTATAATTATACAATAAAAGTACTCCCCTGCCTAAGTCTCTTTTGCCTTTCTCTCTTTCTCGTTTTATACAAATTCAAATTATATATAATTTCTCTCTTTCTCGTTTTATACAATTCGATTCAATTGTATATGCCTTGACCAAGTCTCTTTTGCCTTTCTATCTTTCTCATTTTATACAAAGTCAAATTGTATGTAATCGTCCCATACACTTATAATTATACAATTTGTTTCAATTGTGTGTGTATATATATATGTGTGTGTGTGTGTGTGTGTGTTTTTTGCTATAAAGCGCAATTATACAAACTTTGCTATAACATATAAATATGAATTTTATGTTTGTTATATGAAAAAGTTGCCCTTTGATAATTAATATATAGCCCAAGTAACTTTTGGGAACGCCAATTTTTCATCTATTTATTAAACTCATTTTGTAAATTCGTCCAAATTCTATTCAATCAGTCCATTCAACACAATTTTTAGAATAGGAATGTGAAATGAAACTTTAATTTAGGAAAATGACAAGTTTGAAATGGACTTAAGAGACACCATGATTGGTGGTGTAGACCAAAATGTAACTACAAATAGTTTATTTTGTCCCTTGATCACAATATTAATGGTGACTCTTCCTATACGAGAAGGTCACGTAATAATTAAGTGTAGATCCATTATTATAACTTCCTTTTATAGCCAACTTTTAGTTATCCAAACTTTTAGAAAGATTATACATGAATGATGAAAGCATAATATATATATATATATATATATATATATATATATATATATGATCAGTGATGGATGATAGATCATATATATAACATATGTAAACTTGTTTGAAATTTAGGGCATAATTATTATAGTTATTGTCGTATGGTAGGCTGAATATGACTCAAATAATTAAAATGGTAATCTAGTGTGTTTTAAGATTTTAAAATACAAACTGAGTTAATAAAATTGAGTAGTACTGGTTGAGAATATAATTAAGTGAAAGTTCGGCCTTTTTAATAATTTAAATTTTTAGACGAGATGATCATATATACTTCAATATTATATATATCACAGCACAAACAGAAGTTATACGCTTGTATCTCACCACCACCCATTATAAAAATAAAAGTAATTAAATTAATAAATTTACGTGCTTGTCCCAAGAAAAAAAATAAAATTAAATAAATAAATAAATATACCAATTATGTTTTTGGTTTCATGATGCAAGGATCCAATTACCTAAGTTTTAAATAATTACACAAAAATAATATGAGAAACGAACCTACTCATTTAGAAGTGATATTGCTACTCAATATTAAACGTCAAGATATGACATACTTATTCTTTTTATAGGTATATATATATATCAAAATTATAAGCTTTTAAACTTTTGGACTCTTTTGGCGTTTAGAAAATTGATTTCTGAGAAGACTCAACAAATAGTTTCTATCTCAAAAAGTCACATCTTTTGTTGAAAGAAAACTGAAATCAAGAAAAAAAAATTTCTGAGATAATCTCATTATTATTTAACTGACTATCTGAGTAATCAACTCCGTAATTGCATTATCAAAAGGTGCTTTGATGTAAAGTTCTTTGCATCAGATTAGCAACAACATGTATCAAAAGAAAAGAGAAAGATAACAAAGATAAGTGTTAAAAAGGAGAAAAGAAGAAATGCCAAAAATTGTCATGTCTGAATATATATAAAACACACTATGCTTACTATAATTGAGTAATGCAATAACTAATATTTATATATATATATATATATATATATATATCAAAATTACTTTTTTGGGGGTGCATGATCTCCACTCAAAGAGTTGGCCAATTATGTGATGATAATAGAAGAAAACTGACTGTTCAGTGAAATATCTGACTATATGTATAATATATAGTAACAACAAGTTGACCATGTAACAATATAAATAATATAATGTAGCAAAACATTATGGGAAATTAATTTGGAAAAATTAATAGTATAATTAAAGTCAGATAATATATCGTGGAAAGTTTTCGAAATTAACAAAAGTTAATTAATTTGAGTTGCCTTCACATTCCATCAAGATTTAGTGGTTCCCTAGATGTTTGAATATACATAGCTAGTCTCTTTTTCTTTTTTTTTTAAAAAAAAATTTTGCATATCTGAAAGACCTTGTTTTTTTTTTCGAAACACTTTTCTACCTATTTCATTATTTGGATTTTTGATGTATTTAAGTCGAAAGTTTTTCAAAAATAAAGAGGTTTACTTACATTTTATCTTCTCCAGTCTGAAATTTCATTAGGTATGTATCTGTTATTTTAAACATATTCCAAATATAAGCTAAGAGATATTTTTGTTATTTTCTCCTCTTTATGGTGGGGTAGTTTCCCTTATCTCACCTCCCGGCTACTCTCACCTTGACACGAATAAAATCAATTCCGCTTAAAGATAACATAAGGAAGTAAGAGCAAATACTAAACTTTTTTTTTTTGCTTTTCTCTCTATATATATACATATTAAAAAGCTACCAATCTTTTTGGTAAAAAGATAACTACTCTACTTCATATATTATATGTATATGTATGTATATATATTATATGTATATTAGGGTAGGTTAGAGTGATTTTCTTTGACTAGCTTTTTCCAAATAATAAGTTAGGTATACATGAAATATGAAGAAACTAATTAAGGTTTGGTCTACGTTACGTTGTTGTGAACCCCACTTATAAGTTCCACTTGATTTCTTCTTGTTGTTATTAATGAAATTAAAGTACAAATATGTAAGTATCATAGTGGGCATTCCTTAAATTTTATTAAATTAATAATAAGTGAATGTTCTATGAATCTTAATTAAAATAAATATAATATTTGATTTAAAGTTACTTGATTCGATTAAATTCGTGGCAGATTCCATACACACCTCCCAACCACCATATTTTTAGACGTTGCATTTGTTATTGATACAAAAAAAAATTTCAGAATATGCAATTTTTTAGTTGTAATAAGATTGTAATGTTTTAGTCGTAAGAAAAGTCTATTACTTTGTTATGCGACTGTTTAAAGCTCTGCAACTGATAAATTTTCATCAACAAAAACATATTCAGACCTAATATTTATATCTCAATCAATAGATATGCATGATATACGGTAGCGGATTCAAAATTTCATTTAGGGGTTTGAAAAATAAAAGTATAAACGTGTAAATAAATTTTTAGAAATGGAATTCTTGAATTTTTTTTTTTAAAACCACACTTTTAGCACATTTTAAAACAGAACTGCTTTTTTTAAATAAAATAAACTGAAACTAAAAAAAGTAAATTAATAAATGTTGTTGCAGAAATTCAAACTGGAGGCATGCAACTTGATATTCAGGGGACTTACCACTAAGCCATCTATTTCTATTTGTTTTTTAGGGGGTTACAAATATATATATCTACAAAAATACATAAAATTTACCTTATATATATCGTTTTTTTACCCGAACCCCCTAGACCCAACGTGGGTCCGCCCCTGATGATATATGTTTGCAAATATATCTTTTTTTTCTAAAAATAATATTATTTTAGCACATTTCACGCTCATGAAAGAAAAAAAAAAGTATAATTTACTAAACTATTCCTATTTATTAGATGTTTCTTGAAATTTAATTATCACTATAAAAAATAGTTCTTAAATAGGAAGGTATAGTTGAAAATAGTTACTGTATTTTTATCTTTAATTTCTGAAGTTATACTTATTTTTGGACAATTTTCTTCACTAAAGTAACACTTATTTTGAGAAGGATGGAGTTGGTTCTTAGCATTTATGCATGGTCAATTAACATGTATTCTCACCTTATTAAATTGGGAAAATTGTATAAAATAGCAAACTAATAACCTAAATTAAATTGAATAGCTAGGGTTTGATTTAATTGTGCTCCATAGCAAACATTGACAAAAATTTGCCAGGCGTCTCTCTCCCAGAAGTCTCGCTCGCCACTCTCCCATTCTCGCCTCTCTCGCTTTATACACAGAAGTGTATAATTTCTGAATCTGTTTTGTATAAAGCGAGAGAAAATTGTATATACACATGCAAAAATGTATATCTTCGTGTTATACACTTAATTATATAATTTACAAACATTTTACTTCAAATATTGCAGAGAAAAAGGCCAAAGAATTATACAATTGTGAATTATACAATTGCAGTGAAATACAATTTTTTCTAGCTTTATACAACAGAAGTATATATATTGTGTTTCTGTTTTTGTATAAAGCGAGAAAAACATATATCTTCTTGCTATACACTTATAATTATGCAATATACATACATTTTAATTCGATTCAACTGTATGCAAAGCTAATTATACAATTGCAGCGAAATAGGCCAGCGAATTATATAATTTAGGCCAGCGAATTATACAATTTAGGCCAGCGAATTATACACTTTTATATGTATAGCGAATTATACAGTTTTTATGTTTGCTATGGAGCGCAATTATGCAAAGTTTGCTATATTATACAAATATGATTTTTTTGTTTGCTATATGTGAAAGTTGCCCTATTAAATTAGTTAACGTAAATTTATACGATTTAATATAAATATCTAATCGAATAAGTATTTATCTTTTTGTTCATATTTTAATCTTTTTGTTGCTTGCATATTTTTAAAAGAAATACTAACAATGGTATCAAAGCCTCCAATTAGACACTTTTATTTCAAATATTGATATTTCTTTTGCGTATGTTTCTCATTCGTTAATTCGATAGTTAAGTTAATCAGATAATGATATTTTCTTTAATGTTACACATTCACCTCAATAAGCCGTAAAACTGTAAACATTTTCAACTTAAAATTTTTATTTTCGTTCTTAAATTAAAGAATTATTAAGAATGTGATGTTAATTACGTATGATTTTGTTACGTCAAATAATATTTTAAAAATCTAAATGTAATCTACTTCATTTTCTTTTTCTTTTTTTCACAAAAAAAGATTAGATTTGTGAGTTATAAGTTCTACTTATGTTTTCAATGGGAATTTTGAAAAGCTAAACTTTAATTCTGTTTTAATTTTTTTATTTGATTCCATGTTTATTAATAGTGATTCTTTTCTACTTTTTTTTTTTTGCTATATTTGTCACATAACAATTGTGATAGATACTTAACGCCTTTGTTTGAAAATTAGAAAAAGGAATAAATTTGAAAACGCCAACACAAATAAGTGGGCAATCTCAAATAATGTAGTTAAATTGTCCATGTTATGAACTAAAAAGAGTAAAAGTTTGAACTTTGAGCTTTGGATTCTGGATTCTCCCCTAAAAAGTTTTTATTATCTTATTTGATTGGCTTAAATATTTTTCAAATGGACTTATTTCCTTCAATTATAAAAATGGCTTTACTTACGTAAAGTAACAAAAATATTTTTGAAAACTCTTTTTCAACCCCATCACCTGACCCAGGTAATTTCCTGACCCCCGATTCGTGACTTGACTATCAAATACTACTAATAATAAAAATAATGATTTATTTGGCAAATCATATACCAATCTAGGTTGCTATTGTGATCTTGACCCGATCACGATCTCAACTCGACTATCGGTCGACCTCATCTCAACAACAGGAAAATGACTGTGACCTCGACGTCAACTCAGACCTGACACCGACAAACAAATCTATCTCTGAGTTCAAGGCTACTCACCCCGACTAGAGACCCTAACCAAACCTAGACCCTGACACAGGACTGAATCCTAGCCCCAAACCTTGACCAAAGACCTAACTCCCACTCAGTACTCAAGACCTTATTCCCTATCCTGACCATGACTCAAGACTTGACTCCTAACCAAACTTAGGATCGGACTTGAGTAGGGTCAATTTTTGAGTCAAGTATAAGGTCGCGTCTTGAATGGCATTGGGGTCGAGAGTTGGCTATCGGTCTAGTTTTGGGTCCTTCGTAGGGATTAGGTCCGCACAAAAATTGAACCCCGGGTTAGGGTTGGAAATCAAGTCTCAAGTTAGATTTGGAGTTTGGTCCTTGAAGTTGGGTCCCAAAATGGGGTTAATTAGGTTAGGTCTCAAGTCGGCATTAGGCCGTGGTTGTATTTCAGATTGTATCAAAATATTCCTAAAACAATTATTTCTTTCTTACTAACAAAATATAAAAAATAAATAAGAAAATTACTTATTTTCCAAGCCAAACATACCCAAATTAAAGTATATGATTCCATAGGGATGGGGTCCCTCAAAACTAAAATGGATGGATTCTAAGGTGCCATTTACAATGCTAATTAATTATTCCTTTTTCTTTTCTTTTTTTGAAAATTTCGAAGAAACCTCCCATTGGAAACCTTGATCATACACTTGTCAATCCTATTAATTAGAATATCTGTACCATGCATATATCTTCTTTTAAAAAAAATAAAAAATGCAGCAAAGTGTTCTTTAAAAGATAGGAGCATAGAGGATTAATTAAGTGGTTGTCATTTCCAGCTGATCAAATATTATTAATTAACATTTTGAAAGCTAAGTGATATCAGGATGAAGGCAATGAGGGACCTAGTGAAACTTTTTAGCACTTATTAAACACTAAACTTTTATGATGATGGGGATATACTGCTTTAAATGTTGTGATTTCATATATATATATATATATATTCTAGATCTTCAAAGTTAGTTCTAATTAATAAGGGAAAATACCCAAGTACCCCCTCAACCTATGCCCGAAATCTCAGAGACACACTTATACTATACTAAGGTCCTATTACCCCCCTGAACTTATTTTATATGTAATATTATACCCCTTTTAGCCTACGTGGCACTAGTTCAAAAAAAAAAAGTCAACCATCGTTGGGCCCACAAGATAGTGCCACGTAAGCAAAAAAGGGGTAAAAAATTATTAATAAAATAAGTTCAGGGGGGTAATAGGAACTTAGTATAGTATAAGTGTGTCTCTGAGATTTCAGGCATAGGTTGAGGGGGTACTTGGGCATTATCCCAATTAATAATATTCAAATACCTCTTTAGAAATTATTTTAGTACAAGGGCACTCATGGTGTGTATATATATAATATATATATTGACAGACAATTTTGTAGCTAATTTTTTAGCGNAAAAAGGCCAAAGAATTATACAATTGTGAATTATACAATTGCAGTGAAATACAATTTTTTCTAGCTTTATACAACAGAAGTATATATATTGTGTTTCTGTTTTTGTATAAAGCGAGAAAAACATATATCTTCTTGCTATACACTTATAATTATGCAATATACATACATTTTAATTCGATTCAACTGTATGCAAAGCTAATTATACAATTGCAGCGAAATAGGCCAGCGAATTATATAATTTAGGCCAGCGAATTATACAATTTAGGCCAGCGAATTATACACTTTTATATGTATAGCGAATTATACAGTTTTTATGTTTGCTATGGAGCGCAATTATGCAAAGTTTGCTATATTATACAAATATGATTTTTTTGTTTGCTATATGTGAAAGTTGCCCTATTAAATTAGTTAACGTAAATTTATACGATTTAATATAAATATCTAATCGAATAAGTATTTATCTTTTTGTTCATATTTTAATCTTTTTGTTGCTTGCATATTTTTAAAAGAAATACTAACAATGGTATCAAAGCCTCCAATTAGACACTTTTATTTCAAATATTGATATTTCTTTTGCGTATGTTTCTCATTCGTTAATTCGATAGTTAAGTTAATCAGATAATGATATTTTCTTTAATGTTACACATTCACCTCAATAAGCCGTAAAACTGTAAACATTTTCAACTTAAAATTTTTATTTTCGTTCTTAAATTAAAGAATTATTAAGAATGTGATGTTAATTACGTATGATTTTGTTACGTCAAATAATATTTTAAAAATCTAAATGTAATCTACTTCATTTTCTTTTTCTTTTTTTCACAAAAAAAGATTAGATTTGTGAGTTATAAGTTCTACTTATGTTTTCAATGGGAATTTTGAAAAGCTAAACTTTAATTCTGTTTTAATTTTTTTATTTGATTCCATGTTTATTAATAGTGATTCTTTTCTACTTTTTTTTTTTTGCTATATTTGTCACATAACAATTGTGATAGATACTTAACGCCTTTGTTTGAAAATTAGAAAAAGGAATAAATTTGAAAACGCCAACACAAATAAGTGGGCAATCTCAAATAATGTAGTTAAATTGTCCATGTTATGAACTAAAAAGAGTAAAAGTTTGAACTTTGAGCTTTGGATTCTGGATTCTCCCCTAAAAAGTTTTTATTATCTTATTTGATTGGCTTAAATATTTTTCAAATGGACTTATTTCCTTCAATTATAAAAATGGCTTTACTTACGTAAAGTAACAAAAATATTTTTGAAAACTCTTTTTCAACCCCATCACCTGACCCAGGTAATTTCCTGACCCCCGATTCGTGACTTGACTATCAAATACTACTAATAATAAAAATAATGATTTATTTGGCAAATCATATACCAATCTAGGTTGCTATTGTGATCTTGACCCGATCACGATCTCAACTCGACTATCGGTCGACCTCATCTCAACAACAGGAAAATGACTGTGACCTCGACGTCAACTCAGACCTGACACCGACAAACAAATCTATCTCTGAGTTCAAGGCTACTCACCCCGACTAGAGACCCTAACCAAACCTAGACCCTGACACAGGACTGAATCCTAGCCCCAAACCTTGACCAAAGACCTAACTCCCACTCAGTACTCAAGACCTTATTCCCTATCCTGACCATGACTCAAGACTTGACTCCTAACCAAACTTAGGATCGGACTTGAGTAGGGTCAATTTTTGAGTCAAGTATAAGGTCGCGTCTTGAATGGCATTGGGGTCGAGAGTTGGCTATCGGTCTAGTTTTGGGTCCTTCGTAGGGATTAGGTCCGCACAAAAATTGAACCCCGGGTTAGGGTTGGAAATCAAGTCTCAAGTTAGATTTGGAGTTTGGTCCTTGAAGTTGGGTCCCAAAATGGGGTTAATTAGGTTAGGTCTCAAGTCGGCATTAGGCCGTGGTTGTATTTCAGATTGTATCAAAATATTCCTAAAACAATTATTTCTTTCTTACTAACAAAATATAAAAAATAAATAAGAAAATTACTTATTTTCCAAGCCAAACATACCCAAATTAAAGTATATGATTCCATAGGGATGGGGTCCCTCAAAACTAAAATGGATGGATTCTAAGGTGCCATTTACAATGCTAATTAATTATTCCTTTTTCTTTTCTTTTTTTGAAAATTTCGAAGAAACCTCCCATTGGAAACCTTGATCATACACTTGTCAATCCTATTAATTAGAATATCTGTACCATGCATATATCTTCTTTTAAAAAAAATAAAAAATGCAGCAAAGTGTTCTTTAAAAGATAGGAGCATAGAGGATTAATTAAGTGGTTGTCATTTCCAGCTGATCAAATATTATTAATTAACATTTTGAAAGCTAAGTGATATCAGGATGAAGGCAATGAGGGACCTAGTGAAACTTTTTAGCACTTATTAAACACTAAACTTTTATGATGATGGGGATATACTGCTTTAAATGTTGTGATTTCATATATATATATATATATATTCTAGATCTTCAAAGTTAGTTCTAATTAATAAGGGAAAATACCCAAGTACCCCCTCAACCTATGCCCGAAATCTCAGAGACACACTTATACTATACTAAGGTCCTATTACCCCCCTGAACTTATTTTATATGTAATATTATACCCCTTTTAGCCTACGTGGCACTAGTTCAAAAAAAAAAAGTCAACCATCGTTGGGCCCACAAGATAGTGCCACGTAAGCAAAAAAGGGGTAAAAAATTATTAATAAAATAAGTTCAGGGGGGTAATAGGAACTTAGTATAGTATAAGTGTGTCTCTGAGATTTCAGGCATAGGTTGAGGGGGTACTTGGGCATTATCCCAATTAATAATATTCAAATACCTCTTTAGAAATTATTTTAGTACAAGGGCACTCATGGTGTGTATATATATAATATATATATTGACAGACAATTTTGTAGCTAATTTTTTAGCGATGAATTAACAGTAAACTATTAAAAAGGAAAACTTACATAAATATACTATAATAAAAAATATTAACCATTTATAGTAATAATATTTTTTTTCACTTGATCACTTTCAGTTCATTTATAATATAAGTTTAATACATATTACAAAGAACAATTTGTTATTCACATATAATACAAATTTAAACGATGAATAATACATTTATCACACATTTTAATACACTTATAATACAATGTGACAATTTTTTATCAAATAAACATGATATATTTCAAAAAAATTAATTATAATTCATATATATTGCATACATAATTCACTTTTTTAATACATATTACATATTTAGCAAAGCATTGCTATAAATGGTAATAAACAAAAAGTATCGCTAAAATCAGTAATTATTTTTTAAACTTATGTAATTTTTCCTATTAAAAAAATGATAAAAGTAAGATATGTATACAGTGTATAAGTATTATATACATACCTATACAATTGAAGTATATAAGTAGTGTATATGTATACAGTGTATAAGTAGTATATACATACCTATACAATCGAAAGTATATAAGTAGTGTATACTTCGACTAGGTTGATAAATTAGATGACGTAAGTATATACACATTTTCGTAAGTTTTACTTTGAGAAATCATGTTATCTACGAACAACTTAGCAGTAAATTAGAGATCGACAGAGCATAATAATTGTACTTGTTATTTCTTTGTAATATTGCAAATTTGGCATTGAAATATAATTATTTGTTGATTATAACAATAAACATCTATCCCCAATTGAACTACTATTTATAGTGTTACACGTAACTTTGATTAACATAAAATAATTGTACTCACTATTAAACGATAAAAAGGTAAAATGAGTACATGACACGCACTTCAATAATTTGAGACAAGATTTGATTTTGCTTATGGAAGATAAATCTTTGGAATTCAAAAGCAAAAGAAAAGCTAGAAGAACTTTGTTAAAATGGTTGTGCCCATATTTATTTATATCTTTCTATTTTGGTACATCATTTTTTGTCTACATTAAATTCCTTTACTATATATGTCAGTTTATTTTTAGTGAGGCAAAGGGATAAGAAAGTGAAAGTTGTTGCTAATTTGGTAAATATGCTACGAAGTTAGTAGCAAGACTAGCCTCTAGGACAATCCAAAAGTTCAAATGAAACGTGTATCTTTCGATCATCTAGTTTATCAACATGAACAAAATAAATATTACATTATTTATATACTTGGTTGTATATATTGTGTATAGATATATGTATAAGGCATAATACATAAATATATCATTTAACTTGATTTCAAATTACATTTATGTCCTTCAACTTTGGGTGTGCACAAGTAGACACTTAAACTTGTATAAATTTGAACAAATAGACACACGTGTCCTACATGGCATCCTGCATGTCATTTTTTGTCCTACGCGTATTTTGTCATGTAAGACTCATGCGTTGACTTGTTCAACTTTAAGTGTTTAGTTGTGCATGTCAAAGTTGGAGGACATATAGAAACGTAAAATGAAGTCAACTTAAATGACACTTTTATGTATTATGCCTATGTATAATGTTGGTATAATTAGTATAAAGTATAAACTGTGTATATATTTTGTAAGCTAGATAGTTCAGGCTATAATTTTCCAAAATTAAATGTCAATCTTTTGAGCTCTAGCTAAGCTACTTTGAAAAGTAATGTGAGTAACACTATGTAATATACTCTCTTTTTTATATATATATAAATGGATACTATTAATACCAGTATCATTTGTATATCAAAATTA
This sequence comes from Solanum pennellii, assembly GCF_001406875.1. Lineage (NCBI taxonomy): Eukaryota > Viridiplantae > Streptophyta > Magnoliopsida > Solanales > Solanaceae > Solanum > Solanum pennellii. The sequence goes on along the minus strand of NC_028640.1, from coordinate 70,153,498 downwards.
TAGAGCTACAACAGAGTGAATAGATCAAGATACCTGAAATACAATATTGTTGGGCTCATGTTGGTTCAATATGTAGGCGGAATACAATATTGTTGGGCTCATAATAATAGTGAATTATAATGTTGGGGCACTAAATAAGTGTATCCGCGCGTATACAATTATCTCTGTATTGAAATACACTATATTTGTGGGCTTAATTATAGTGAAATATAGTGTATTTTGTGCACTTAATGAGTATATTCACGCATATACAAAATGTTTTAGACTAAGAAATTGGATTATGACAGATTGGAGAAGGAAATTTCAGGATCATTCAGAACGCAGCCCAAAAGTTTTCTAATTGGGCTTCATCAGCCCAACAGTCCTTAAACTTCTACTCCCTTCGTTTCAAAAAGAATGTCTCTATTTCCTTTTTAGTTTGTTTAAAAAAGAATGATCCCTTTGTTTTTTTGACAACACCTTAACTTTAACTTCCCACGTGACATGTTTAAGACCACAAGATTAAAGGGCATATTGGTACATTTGACATGACTTTAATTTAAAACCACAAGATTAAAAAATCTTCTTTCTTTTCTTAAACTCCGTTCCAAGTCAAACCAGGTTTAGCATCCCCTATTCTGGTTTAGGGTTTGTTTGGTATAAAATTTAACAAATTCTGTGGAAAAAATTATGTTAACTAGAAACAATTTCTTAGACCATTTTCTAGTGTTAGTATTAGGTGACTATAGTGGATGAGATATATATAGTTAATGATGATTTAGGTTTTAATAATAATTTAGGAAGGAGCAAAGATTGAACAGTTGTGTGGGAATATATCTTTGTGTAGTGTTGATCTAGGTAATTCTTGAACATATTTCGATTATGTTTAACTATTCAACATCCGAAATTGATTGGTTTGACTAATCTGGATTAATATTGCGTAAATCGTTAAAAGTAAGAGTTTCTCTATTCGAAAAGTTTAAACTCAAAACCTCTAATTGAAGTTGATGAATTCCATTCATTCACCACACCCACAACTTCACACACTTGGATAAGTTTCAATTTTCTATGGGCCTTTATTTGTTCTTGGTTGGGCTTCAATGAGAGACAAGTTATAACAAGTTTAGTGTGTAAAGATGGTAATGTAGAAATTATTTCTGCTTATAAATGTCAATATCAATGAAAAAAAAGATATACATATGATGAGTGTGAGGGATCTTCAACACCCACCCCCCCCTCTTTTTTTTCTTCCTTTTTTTAGGTTTTAATCCATAATATAAGTATTAATATTAGTATTCTCATTTTACTAATCCTACTGAAATAATACATATATTTATTCTGGAAACAAAAGAAACAAACAATCAAACAATATATTAATAAAATCAAGTATGATGTCAAGAGTAAATGCGGTGCATATGTTATAGCCTTATTTATTATTTGAACTCAATAACTTTGATTTAAAAAAACTTCAAAATCATGTATACGTATTAAAGATTTCACGGAAAATACAAATAATAAATTTCAATTTATGCAAGGACTATGGTAGAATATCGAACTCAAGCCTATAATGGGTGTGTTCAGTATGAAAGAAAAATATTTGCTCTAACAAATTAGTGTGTGAATGTCTATATTGTTGTTTATCATGTATATCTTTAGGCTAAAGTTTTGTGCTTCACTTTGATCAATTTCCCATGTGTTTGGGTAAAGAAATTTATGCTTTTGTTAGAGGATTACATTGGCTAGTTGAAGTAGAATCCTGAAAAGAGTAAAAGCAAATTGCATCTTTAAAAGTTTTATTGTAAAGTTTATAAAGAATATATTCTTGAGGCATCTTTTTCTGTACTCATTCTTTAAGCTGCAAAATTTGATTGATTAAGTGGCTAGGATTTAATCTCTTAGGTTATAGTAATTAATTGTCTTATATCCTAAAATTGCTCATTGTGATTTTTACTCCCTTGAGAATATATGATATTTAATAGGTCGAAAATCTATTAATTTACCACCACCACCTCCCCATCCTCTAATATCTACAACCCCCCCCCCCCCCCCCCC
>NC_028640.1:70120596-70151396 GCF_001406875.1 Solanum pennellii | reverse complement strand
ATTATCTAAGTATTGTACCAAACTAGCATTGATCATCAATTTACAGATTTCACTAGTTTATGACCTAATAATTTAATTATATTTAAGTTTGTAAATTACAAATTTTACTAGATTTGGGTGTGTCAAGATACCTTTAGATACATGTATTTTGAGATACATGAATCAAAATTAGGTGTAATTTATTTAGGCCTCATTTGTTTGCACTTAATGGAGGTATGAATCTTAATTATTCAGATTCAGCCCATCAAGTACGTTTGATTTTTAGGTCTGAATCTGAATCATTCAGATTCAGCCCATTAAGTTCATTTGTTTTATTTTTAAAAAAAACTCTTAATGGATCTGAAGAGGTATGAACGTATCAGATCTTTAAGAGACTCTTAACAATATTCAGACTCATATGATAAGTTATCAAATAATAAATCATCGCTTCTCTGCTTTGTGCGTGCCTTTTTATCTCATAACTAAAACCTTTCTTTCTCTCTTTTCTCAATCAAACACCATTTTTTCCCTCTTGAACTGGTAAGTTTTTATAAATCCTTTTGAATTTTTTTTATATTAATAATTTTCTTGTATTGACGTGTGTCAAGAACACTGGTTGCAATAATATTTTTGGTGTAATGTTGTTTATCAAGCTTTTTGAATGAAAAAATAGTACTCCAAATCATAATTATTAAAATTTTTAAAACTTTTTTATTTTATCAAAAGTGATATATTTTGTTGAAATGAAAATTTTATTAATATTTTATTAATATAATGTTACAATTTCACTTGCACAATCAGATATTGAAAACAAAAAACATTAATGAGTTAGTGTTCAGATTTAGAGACCACATCTTAATATTCAGATGTGCATGTATTCAAATCAGAACACCCAGATCTTAATGCAAATATTAATATTCAGATATGTATTCAGATTCAGACCTCTTAATTTTAACGGAAACAAATGAGGCTTTAGAGACACAGTATCCAAGTAGATTCGTTTCGCTCGCATCTCTCTATCTCACTCTCTATTCTCTTATATATATAGGATTCAAACCATATGTATGTATACTGTGTGATTCGCATGTATATTGGGTACATAACTATTTCACTTCCCTCTCTCTCTATTTTAATGTATTGATTAGTAAAAATATAGGTATATATGTAGGTGTATCTTCCTCAAATTAGTGATAAGATACAAAATTATTAAAAATATAAATAGAATTAATATATTATTTTGAGGAAAATGAATTGATTTGGAAAATATTTTTCACAATTTTTGTCCCAATCAAATATGAAAAAATTGGAAAACATTTTCCAGAAAATGTTTTCTTTCATACCAAACACACTCATAGTGAATTAAGATAAATTTAATCTACTCGCATATATTTAAATCAAAAGAAAGTTCGATCAAAATGAATCACATAATAAATTATATAATAAATCAAGACTTAATTAACATCATATTTATTAAATTTCATTATTTTATTTAGTTTTTATAATTATTTATTATTTAATAATTTTTTTTTATAATTATATATAACAAATCAAATTAAAAAGCACATTCTTTTTAATAATTTTATTTTGATAAAATTCTTTTATGAATCAATTCGAATTACACCGCATATCAATATTCTATAATCTGTTAGTGTTATAAAAAGTTGAGCTAATAAATCAACCACTCAAATTTAAACGAATTAAACGGGTTGAATTTGATTTTATTAATTCTACACCAACAAGGAAAAGGAAAAGGAGAAGGAAAAAACACTCTCTTTATTTAGCAATAATCAGAAAGAAAGAGAAAATCAGAAAACTTTCGAAAGATCTATATATACAGGAAAACAAAAACCCTAACCCTAATTCTATATAAACCACTATTATTCTTCATCGCCAGCCCAAACTCATCATCCATCGTTGTTTCTCTCGAAAAAAACTTTGTTTCTTTCATCTTAAGATTCGTTTTCTTTTTTTTCCTTGCAAATTCCATTGTGAATGGTAGAAATCCTCAAGAACTTGTTAATGATCTCCCCTTTAACACCAAAAAGGGGGATCTCTGTTTCATCTGCTTTCTCCTTTGGCTCCTGCAAAGAAGGCTGGTACTTCCGCTGCCTCGGTGTTGACCCTTAAACGCTGTTCGCTTTTCCCACAATTTCTCGAAATCTCAAATCGTGATTTTTTCTTCTTTTTGCTCTGATTTGTATGATTGAAAATAAATTTTGGAAAATTATCAGAAAAAAATTTGAAATTAAAAACAAGATGTTGCTTTACAAGCCAAAGAAGAATCAAACCGGAAAAGGTAACCGGATTTTGATTAGTATTACGGTTCTCGGAAGTGCCGGTCCGATCCGGTTTGTTGTTAATGAAGAGGAGCTTGTGGCTGATGTTATTGATACTGCAATGAAAGCTTATGCTAGGGAAGGCCGCCTTCCTGTTCTTGGTTCTGACTTCAGTAACTTTGTGCTTTATTGCCCCAGTGCTGGCACTGAAGGTAATTCTCACCATATCATCATGTATAGAAATCTAATAGATGTTGTGATTTTACCCCTTTTTATATAAATTAGATGGGTGATTTCTTTGTGTTGTATCTAGCCTCAAATTTGTGTTTTGTTGGTGAGAATTTTGGGCGCTCTCTTTGTTTTTTGCATCAGAAATTTTCAACTCGTGCTGATTATCTAGTTGATGTATTCTGAGTTGTGTTATATTGAGATTTCTGCTTGTTAGGTAGTAGTTTGTTTTTTCTGTAGCTTTGCTTGCTTGCTTTTATAAATAAGCTGGCTTTTGTATAATTTTGCTGATGTGATGATGCTGATTTATTTGTTCAAACTTGATTTGTGAAGTCATAAAGTTTGTTCTTTGTTCTTTGCATTTGGTTGCTTTTGTGATTATGTTTAGTAACTTGTTCCTGATTTTATTAGTTTGATTATCAAATTGCATATGCTCGAGTTTGTTGTTGATATGCTATAGCTGCTTGCTTCAACTTTATGATTAGTTTGTTTGAAAAATTAATCCTTTGCTCAATTTTTGCGACTTCATATGAACAATTTGCGTTTGGTACGATTGAATGTGTGTTCGTTTTGTGCTCTAAAATGCTTTTAATGTTCCAACATTGTAAAATTTTGGTGTTTGTTGGGGTCAAACTGTTGAGAGCTGAGGGTATATGGGGAACCCCTTCTCTACCCTCCGAGGTAGGCGTAAGATCTGGTCTGCCTATGCACTTGCCTTCTCAGGCCCTGCTTTGTGAGATTACGCTGTGTTTGATGTACCGTTGGTGCTCACTCTAAATTAGTAGATGAACTGCTTGTTGTCCCGTGTTATAGAGGCTCTTGTTTTTTGTCCCAATGGAGTATTTTACTTGTGCTTATGTTCACATTGCAGCTCTTGGTCCATGGGAGACTATTGGATCGCTTGGAGTTCGGAATTTCATGCTGTTCAAGAAGTCATCACAGGGCGAGAACACGGCCGATGGTGGTAAGCAGTCACCAATCCGGAAGGGAGCTGGAAGCTGGAAGACATGGTTTAACAAGTCAATCAGTAGCAAGATAGCATCTCACTGATCAAGTAGACTCGGTCTTTTGAAATCTTTCTTCTATGCGTCTGTCGCAATTCGTGTGTTTACATGCGACCCCTAATAAACGAGTGCAGTATTTGTGTTTTCAATAATGGCAAAGTAAAAACCCTTTGTCAGCTTTTGAGTTTTTGAAGTGTGTTCAATGTGTGTTAGTTCTTTGAACTGGGTAAACAGTCTTGTTGGTGTTTCAGTAGTCAAATGACAAGAAGATATTTTCTATGAAAGGAATCCTGTTCTCTTTCCATTCTATTTATGTTTTAAGCATGCTTGTTACGGGTAAACGAGTAAGTCATCTCTAGACTCAAAAGCAAATTCTATAGGAGATAACAATTATGTATAGAGTCGAGCTCTTCTCGAGTAAAAAAGGATCTAGAGGTGAGCACGATGCTTAATCCCAAATTCACAGTTTAGTTGTACAAGATGCGCTTAATCCCAAAATCACAGTTTAGTTGTACAAGATACGCTTAATGCCAAAATCACAGCATTTTAGTCAAAAACTCAACCTCGGAGATTAGTGTGTAATATTGAAAACAAGGGCGGAGATTAGTGTATAATATTTGACCCAACACAAAAGTATGGAAAACAAGGGCGATAGAAAACTCAACCTCGGAGATTAATATGTGATACTGAAAACAAGGGTGGAGATTAGTGTGTAAATATTTGACCCAACACAAACGCATGGGCCATGGCTGTTTAATGGGGTGTCATTTTGAAGGCACAAGAAAAAGGATATTCTGTTTTTGGTCTTCCTCTCGCGGTTTCTAGTTACTCGTGAATCGTGACAGATTAAGAAAGAATAATTTTTTTAATTATATTCTTAATTAATTATTTTGAAAAAAATAAAATTTTTTTGAAAATATTAAACTTTTAATTCATCAACTTCATAAAATGATAAGACTCATTATGTAAATCATTATTTTCTTTTAATAAGTGCAACAATTCAGAAGTGGACGAGTAATTAGGGACATGAGTATTTAAAGTACAGAAATATACAACTTAAAATATTATAATCTCTTAAATTTTGATTATAAAAATATTCGAAAGTAATGTATTATTTGCAATGTATTAGCTGAATAGATGTGTCCAAAAAATTCGGGAACTTCCGGGATATGAATATCGAAATTTTCCAAAATTTTATGGCCGGCCATTCATGATTTCCTAACGAGTAAAGAAAAAAAAAATTATTCGAATATTATAAAAATAAGTTTCTAACGTAAATTTGAGTGTCAAAAATTTATCAGACGCAACAAAAATGCAATGTTCAGAGTATATAGAAAGTACTTTTTGAGAGGGAAAGTACTTTTTACAATCATAACCGTTCACGTGAAACAGAACACTTTCTCAAGCGCGAAAACAGAGCGAAAATGGAGGACATCACAAGTGAAAGAGAAATAGCTGAAGCTCTCAAGCCTAGAGTCGCAATTCAATGTGCTAAATCTGCAATTCTCATCTCAACGCTGAAAAATACTACTCTCGATTATGCGAATCTTAACCAAAACAAGGTATTCAATCACTTTCCGTTTCACCCTGTTTTACATGCGTTTAATTATTATATGATATATAGATCGGAAATTTTTGTTGTTGAAGTTTTTGATTTTTGATGATTTCAGAATGAGGAGAATTTGAAAGAGACGGTGGAATTGAAGATGGAGATAGTGAAGGAGAAATTGAAGAACAAGAGGCTCAAACTCTGCAGCGTTACGGAATTATTGGTTCAAGTTATTGCTTTACTCTCCGTTTGGACCCTGCTGCTGTTGCTGGCGTTGAATTGATCCCAGTACTTTTGTTCGATCCAATTTGTTGCTCTATTCAATAGTTCTGTGTTGACTGTTCACATTTTGTTCTTCATTGAAGTAAACTTGTTTGCTAGTGTTAAATTCTAGAAGTATCTGATATCAACCTTTAGATGCTGCAGTACTTGGGAACTCAGATTTGATCGACTTCGATGCATATCTATCAGACCATGGCTTCATGTACCAAATATTTCAATATTGTTGCATCCAGTATTTTCGTTTTGTTCTAACAGTATCATGAAGATGTACTGCAGATTTTTGAAAGTATTGCATGATTTTATGGTTAATTAGGTGGTGTTCTGATTGTGGATAGTAATTGTTTGGAATCTTCTGAATGTTCAAATCTTCGTCATCTGGCATGAAAATCATTTCCTTTCGCAGTGGAACATATTTCTGATTTGTTAGACTGCATCGTGGATAATGCAATGCTTCTGTATTTTTATTTTCTAGTGTTATAGGTGTAAATGTTGCAGCAGCAGATTGCGTTGGCTTTACTTTTTCTATTTCCAGTTTGCTCGGGCAAGTAATCTGTGTTTTCTAGAATTTCTCATATTCTATTTACTTCCAATTGAATGCTTGAATAGATTTCGATTCTAGAAAGAGATTCACCAGTAAAAATAGGTGGAGAAACTTTATCTTTTTTAACTTTAAAATAGGTGGAAGTAGCCATTAAAAGACGATCTACATCACACCCCTAGGGTGCGGCCCTTCTCTAGACCCTGCTAATGCGGGATGCTTTGTGCAAGACCTCTCGTTGCAANTATCTTTTTTAACTTTAAAATAGGTGGAAGTAGCCATTAAAAGACGATCTACATCACACCCCTATGGTGCGGCCCTTCTCTAGACCCTGCTAATGCGGGATGCTTTGTGCAAGACCTCTTGTTGCAATCTAATATATTCTTTTCCCTCAAGGATTGGTAAGTTAGTGACCATGGGGTAAAAGATGGTTATTCTTTTTTCATTTTTGGGATAAGTATTGCTAGTAAAGTTGCAATCTCTTTTTGGGGGATTTGGAGGGGCATCTAATTCCAACTGCTGTGGATTACAGTAATTGTGTATGTTGGCTTAACTTTTGTGGCCTTATTTTAATGGAATGAAAAGACACCTAGATCAATGTTATGAGTCACTTTTTAACACTAGGATATGGAAATGAAAGTGATAATTAAGGACAATGATGATATGAAGTGTCCATGAAAACAGTAGTAGTAGATTAATAGGTGGAACTGACATATGCTTAGATGTGGAAACTTGAACAACCAAAAAGTTTGTCTCCTAGTCTTATTCAACAGCTGATAATTAAAGGTAGGTTTGGGTTTTAAAAGAAAAAAATCCCAATACAGTTGTAATAAAGAAATCAACACATCTTGCTTTAAGATTGGGCCAATTAGGCAGCAACCTCCTCTCACCTTTTCACACTCCACCTTGCCCTTTCTATATTCCTTCTTATGGGCAGATCACTTGCTTGATGTCACAGTTTTGCCTCAATTTCAAGAAAACAATGATTTCCTTTCTTTGGTTAATACTTCTAACACACATCAGGTGGGTAAATACAGCAGATCTAGCAGATGTTTCAACTTCAAAGGTCCTAAACATATTCATATTAGCCGGACAAAGCAACATGTCCGGCCGAGGTGGTGTCATTAACCATGGCCAAAATGGCCTGGCTAATGAGACATGGGATGGTGTAATTCCACCAGAATGTCAATCCAACTCAAACATCCTCAGACTCAATGCAGGACTTACATGGGTTGAAGCTCAGGAACCACTTCACCAAGACATAGATTTGGGTAAAATTTGTGGAGTTGGGCCAGGTATGTCATTTGCCAATTCAGTTCTGAAGAGAGATCCAAGTATTGGAGTGATTGGTTTGGTGCCTTGTGCTATTGGAGGAACAAATATCAGCGAATGGGCTCGCGGGGGTGTTCTGTATAATCATATGATAAGGAGAACAGAAGCTGCTCTGCAAAGAGGTGGAAAACTTCAAGCTTTGTTGTGGTACCAAGGTGAGAGTGATACAGAGACTCTTGAAGATGCCAAATTGTACAGATTTAGACTGAAGAGATTATTCAAGAATGTGCTCCGTGATCTACAATCACCTACATTGCCTGTCATTCAGGTAAAAAAAATATCTTTACTCATTCAAACTATACTACTCTAGTTGGCAAAAATATATTACTGTTTATTAGTTTTTAATATATAATACTTCGTATTAATTATTAATTGTTGAATTGACACGGAAAATAAATGATTTGACTCTCGTACTTCCATTTATCACTTTTGTTTTTCCAATTTCCGGATGGAGAGCTGGTCAGTCTCTATTCATGTACCACATGAAAATTTAAGGTATCGTATAGTGGTTGCTCTCTTTCCTTATCAGCAAGTCACGTACTCGTGACATTCACTTTTACTTGTCTACTTTATTAAAAATAATTTTTTTATTTTTATTTGTCCGTTTTAGCATATCAAAGGGGGAAGACATGGTAAAATATGCATTATTCCTTATGAGGTGTATGAAGTCTATTGTGTATAGGTAAAAGTGAAGGGAGGGGGGGGGGTAGGTTTTAGGAATTCAAATTCAATTATGTACAACTCTTTTTGATGTCATTATTGGTGTTAGTTAAGAGTGGTCCACACATTTATTGAGGCAAATTTGAATACATTCGGCTAATTTTATTTGGTTGGTGTGTGTTTAGGTGGCATTGGCATCATCTATTGGATCTTATATGGAGCAGGTTAGAAAAGCTCAACTGAGTATTAATCTTCCAAATGTGAGAACTGTTGATGCCAAAGGGCTACCTTTAGGGATGGATTTTGTGCACATTACAACACTAGCACAAGTCCAGCTTGGTCAAATGCTGGCTGATACCTTCCTTCAGACTCAACAGACTACTCAGGCAGTTCTTCTCCCTTTTCAGACAGAGACAGTGACTAGTAATGCCCCGATACGTTGCTCAAATTTTGTTATGAATCTTCTACTTAGTCCGTTTAGGTAATTCAGAGATCGGAGATTTAATCATGGCATCGTGGGATCAAGATGGAACCCCGTCTATATGGTTCATGGTTGCTTCAATTCATGCAAAAAGTAAAAAAACCAGAGATTGGAACCGTACAAAATCAACTAGTAGTTAACTAGAGTACAAAGTTTTCATAGGAGGATGATACTCAAACCTCAGAGAAGGCCAGAAGGCAAAGGCAAAGATTTATTTTACGTTTCATAAGCTCAAGTCTTAATGTATGTAAACCTCACTTGCACACATAGTATATAAAGATATTTATCATATATTATTATAAGTGGGAAGGTTTTGAGTTCAAAGTTGGATTACTAAAATGCCCTTCACTTATTTATTAAATTAGAAAATGTCATTTACAAAATTTGAAAATTAAATAAATAATGATAACAAAGCAGTTTTTTTTTTTTTGATCCTTAATTATTGATCCTTTGAGATTCTACCGTTAAACTCNTTTGAGATTCTACAGTTAAACTCATTCCAGCAGCACTTAATGCTTCACACTAAATTTAATACTTAGGATTGAAGATAGATAGTCATAATCTCCTTGATTACAATCCAAAAACGTTTCAAGTCATATTTTTCATAGTTATTGTTGATCAATGTTTATATAATTTTCTCCACCTTTTCATATTCTTTACATTACAAAACTCTATATAGGTATACAATAAGTTTTCTTTCTCTCATCTTCCATTCATTCTCATTCTGCTAGAGATTCTTTTTTTCCCAGGTATATCTATCCTTTTTATATATGTATGTGCGGTTTAAGCTTCAATCTTATTATGTTTAGCGATATAGTGTTTGATATGAAAACGGAATGATTATTTTTAAATTAGAACTATTTATCCCAATTTCTTAAATTAATCTTTTGGTTCATATGATTAATTTTCATCTTACGGAAACAAAGATCAAAAGATATTCAAAAATGAGAATAATGTTCGTCAATTTTTTCTATTTTCATTTAAAAAATGCTATTGTTTATTTTATTTTTTTAAAAAAAAGAAGAATGCAATTCATATAAGCATAAAAGAAAAAGATTCTTATATTTGTGATTTCAGCAATAACTAGAATTGCATTTATTTCTTCTTCATGTCTTTGCTACTTTCGTCAAAAACTTTTACATCTGTTTATTATTTTTTTCCAGTAGAAATTCATTGTAAACTACTTCAATAAATAAGTTGTTTGATCTGGAAAAATAATTAGCTATTCATAGACATATTCATACCATTAGAGATTAAATCATAACTAAAATTGTTAATTTCTGCATTTCTTATTTTATAATTGAACTTTATAAAAAAAAATTTAAAATAAAAATATTAAGGGACAAACGTGCAACGCACGTTTCAGATGCTAACTTGTAAAATTGCAACAAGGCATTATGCTTCTCCGTGGTAGAAGATACTTTATTATCCGCTTATCAGTTCAAGCAAGAGGTTGATTAGTTACACTTTATGTGATACGATTAGAAGTATCAATATGAAATCACATAATTTTCAAAAATAAAATTTATATGTTAAAAATTACATAAGCAATTCACACCATTTAAAAGAAATGATAAAATGGTATGAAGTGAGACAAAGAGAATTCCTGATCCTTGTTTGGTTATCATGTATACCNAAATCATAACTAAAATTGTTAATTTCTGCATTTCTTATTTTATAATTGAACTTTATAAAAAAAATTTAAAATAAAAATATTAAGGGATAAACGTGCAACGCACGTTTCAGATGCTAGTATATATATATAGGCTTCAAAGGGAAAATGGAAACTGATTGGCAACCAACTATTGGATCCAAATGCCTCCAATTTGGGAAACAAAATACTTGAGCCCAAAGTTTTTTTCTATTTTTTTCATCATACTTTTTCTAAAGGGAATGAAAGAATTTTTGTTTCACAACAATAAAACATGTTAAATGACTTTGAGTTTGAGAGGTATATTATATTGCTGGTAGCGATTGTGTGGATTTTCCTTGTCATAAAAAAGAGAGAGGTATACTATATTGGATCGAATTGTTAGTTCAAGGTTCAAACAACTAATTCGTATCAATACGTTTACTTAGAATGACAAAATTGATATTGATGTAAATTAATCGGTCATAACAAGTTAATTAACCTCAATTTTCTGATTGAAGACTCACACTATCAGAAACACAAGAAATTTTTTAATCGAGAAACAGTGAAAATTATTTTTTCTATTAATTTTCCTCTAAATTTGAAAAAATACATGATGAAAAACATATTTTAATGAAATAATGAAAATTTTCATAGTAATTTTTCAATATAAAAATATTTTTACTATTTTTTCGTTTCTCATAGGTTCAATTGAAATATATGTGGGAATAACAATGAACATTTTTTAATGAGATTCTTTTTAAGTGTTCTTTCTTATTTTCCTTTGTTAAAATAATGGTCGGGCTCAACGCATAAGAAGAACGCGATAGAAAAAATGTTATTGTAATTATAGAGAGGTTAGTCTTAACAGATTGAGAGAGTGAGAATATAAGTAAGATTTACATATCGGACAATCAAAATTCAATAGATGAAAGAAGAGATATATTTAAAATCCGAAAATCAACGTAAAGTCAAGTAAATTCATACTACTTTCAAATCACCCTTCTAACAAAATAATCTTTGCAATGTATGATGGATTTTGTTAGAAATTTTCTCAGAAATACATATTAATTTTTAAAAAATCAATCTATCTTCATTCTTAAGCTCACCTTATTTTAATAGTAGTTGTTTATATTATAGCAAGAATTTTTATATGTCCCATCATTTCCATGATCTTTCTTCCTTGACTGAATCATACATATAACTTATGCTATAGTATAATAATTTATTAACATATTCTTAGTCAAAATAAAAATACTAGTCTTAGGGCCTTTTGAATTGACTTTTGATTATAACTTATAAGTCGAAAATCACAAGTTAGGGTTTCTAACTTGTGATTTTGATTTATTTGTATTATTTTGACTTTAAAATAAATGCTTATAAGCATTTTTAAACTTTACCCGAACACTTTAAAGATTATTTTGGCTTAAAAACACTTAAAATAAGTCAATCTAAACGAACACTTAATAGATAGAGTTATCTGATACTCATTATTAACAATGAGTAACATGTATTTCATAAATTTTATTGAAAAATGTACTGACTCGATCACTATAATTTATAAATTAAAATTCGAAAATAGAAATAGTATCTTAGTGGGTACACAAATCTCCATATTTTTTCAACTAACCCATAGAAAAAGATCCATGCCAAGAAATATGATTAAATTAGAAAAACCACAATTGAAATTTCTAACAACTTTCTACAATTGGGATACAACTTGTATTATAAGATACCTCAAGGACCAATATGTAACTATTCCAAAAATATAAGGGTAGAGAAGTGGGACCCACGCATTTCACCAATGGGTAGTAGGAACGAAGCATTAGATGCTGCCTCCTTATTTTCCTCCGTTTAATCTAACTTTGCGTAATACTCTCTTACCAATTTACCATTTTTTCTCTCTCATCTTTTCTCAGGTAACAATTTTCTCACTAAAGCTTACATTTTCCCGGAAAATGCCGGAATTTTCTATTTTGTCGCCGGAATTTTCCATTTCCTTTTTACACTTTTGCTTATAACATTAACTTTTTTTTTTTTGAAGTAATAGTAGTTATCTTCATCCTTCTTCGTAGATCTTCAAGTTTAGAATTCTGTGACTTGTCATTTTAGAAAAAAAAAACTGATCGGTGTATGATAGGTTAAATTTTGTTTCAATAACCGTTTTTTTGACTATATATTACTGTATTGGTTTTTTCAATTGTGAAAATTATGGATGATAATTTTTCCAGATGAGTCGATGTTAACTGTCAGGTCGATATGATTTGTTGTTGGTGTGAAGGTGTGGAGTGGAAAACTAATTGACCGTACAAATGGAGATTATGCTTAACAACACTGTGCTAACGTGCGCTTCCACGCTTTCACCCTCCACTCAGGTTAGTACTTCAGTTAAAAATTTGCCAGTTTTTTAACCTGGAAAAACTTATATCCTGTGTTTTATATTTTTTTTTAAGAAAAAACTATACTAATGTTTTAACATGATGAGTGGAAATTCAACTCATAATATTAGTTATTGATTGTGGTTAAATGAATTAATAGTGTATATATAATATTGAAACACATTTCTAATCATGAATTAATATTTTCGGGTCAGTATCAAGTTTTTCAGTGAAAGAAATTTAAAATTTAAAATAGTAAACCCAAAGAAGTAGTCGAAATCCATGTTTTTCTTTTCTCTATCCTTTTTTTTTTTTGGGATTAACCGCTCTGCAGAAACTTAGTTTTCCACATGTAATATTCAGATTTTAAGGCCCTATCCGTTATAGGCGTAGTCTGAATTTAAAATTTGAGGGTTTTAAATTTCGATAATAATGTTAAAATTAATTTTGTGAGGAATATACAAATTAATATATATATATATATTTGATTAATTTTTTAGTTTAAATATAGAATCTATAAAAAAGCGGAGAAATGTTCAGCCATAGAAATTGTGAATTTGAAAAAAAAAAAATCATGTGAATTGAAAATGATATTTGAGTACTGAAATTACGGTTGAATGTGAATACAAATTAGTACTTCTTTTTTAAAATGAGTAATTTGAAGTAAAAATTATGAAAACTTCATTTTGAAGTTTTTAAAATATCTATCCACCGCCAAGCTGACCCAAAAAACTCGAGAAGATAATATCTAAAAATAGGATTGCGTAGCGTTAACTTCCTCACTACTTTTTCAACGTGTGCAGTTACTAACGTGCGCCTAAACGGTACGGGTTTATTCTCGTGTTCGGAACTGAAACGGAATGTTAATTTGGCTTATATATGTCATTTTGGGTTCCGGGGGTTAGTTAATGAATGCGGGCCCCACTAAATATACTGCCAATTATATTAATTTCTGCGAAATAGAAGCTGCAACTTCTGCCTCTTACAGTGGGACTAATTTTAGTTTACTAATTTGGTATTTTTGAGGAAATAATTAAATTCTGTTAATATTAAAAAGGATGTTAGAGTAAAATATTGAATTGTAAAAACATGTTTTTTTAGGTTGACTCAGTCTTGTGAGAATATTATATGGGAATATTCTATTAAGAGATGATTAATATTATATTATGTAGATGATTAATATGTTTACTTATTGGGATGGCCTCACACAGTTAACATAGCAATAAATACATGTACTGCAAATAGTAGGGGATGGTCCAAGTTTTGGGCTCATACTTTTTAGCTGTGAACTTGGGCTTTAAATTGTCCCATCTGTCCAGGTCCAATTTGCAATAAGCCCAAGTATGCAATATGGGCTCATTTCAGTTGAGTATTTGAGTTCGATTCCGTTTGGGCTTCACCTTTGTTAGGGAGCGTTTTACTTCATAAGGTGGGAGTCGAGACTTTCTGGCGTGAATCTAGATTTAGTCGTGCTCAATACGAATATCGGACACTAGCTAGGAAAACATTGATGCACTTGGGCTTGTGCAATGAATTTGTATAGTATGAGTGATGAATATCTATGGGCTTGAACAAACTACTTTACTAAAGGGTAGAGAAAAGGAATTACAAGGTGGGGACAGAAACCCTTAGCCAATAAGGTGAAAAATCAAGTATAGTTCATGAACATTTCATTATATTCCTAGAATATTCATTTATAGTGATGTCTTTAAATAATTCCAGGATGGTGTGCCACTGTTGGCAATTGAGACCAAAGTCAAGGGAGATCAGAACACAAATGATGAGCAAACCAAAGTAGTTGATGCTGATGAGGAAGGTGGAGATGGAGACGACAACGATGAGAATGGAAATGAAGGCTTTGAGGAGGGTGAAGAAGAGTATTCTGATGAAGGAGTTCATGGAAACAAAAGCAAAGGAAATGCCAAGAAAAGCAATGGAGAAGGTGAGGAGAATGGAGATGCAGAAGATGAAGAGGATGGTGGTGAAGAAGGTCATGACGATGACGGTGACGACGACGACGATGATGGCGGCGACGATGACAATGATGATGATGAAGGAGAGGGTGAAGAAGAAGTCGTAGAGGACGATCCAGAAGATGATGATGAAGAGGATGAAGAAGAAGAAGCTATCCAACCTCCAAAGAAGAGGAAGAAGTGAACAAATGACCACCTGAAGTTAGTTTAACTTGACAAGGAGAATCATCCATTATGCTTTTTAATTACCTTGCATTTGAAGTTATCAACAACTTTGGAGCTTTTATTTGAGCAAACAAGATTCTCCCTTCAATTTTTAACATGTCTCGTTAACAAGTAAATTATCTATCACCAATAGTTTCTACTTGCACACAAGATCAAGAAAATCTACGAAATCATTGATATAATACTCAGCTCTGAATATCATCATTTGATTAATGGATAAATTAATCAATAGTTTCTGAGTATCATCATTTCAAATTAT
The DNA here is from genome assembly GCF_001406875.1 of Solanum pennellii. Taxonomy (NCBI): domain Eukaryota; kingdom Viridiplantae; phylum Streptophyta; class Magnoliopsida; order Solanales; family Solanaceae; genus Solanum; species Solanum pennellii. The sequence continues at coordinate 70,136,602 of NC_028640.1, read as the reverse complement.
GTTGTTGAAAAGGTATTCGATTCTTCATTTCAAATTAAAATAGGTCCACCTTTTGATTAAAGCTAGACAAGAACCAACACTTTTGATGTGAAGCAAAACCATCTTATTCTATTTGGATGTTAACTTTTATAAAATACAATGATGAAAGCCTTTTGAACTATACATTTGAACTAAAAGGCCACATGTATTTAGTGATCTTACCATGACTTGAGGATCTCGAGCTAACAGTCATAGAAGATCGATTTTGCAACCAGAGGAGGGGGAAGGGGGGAAGTGGTGAAAGCATATTTGTCTTCAAACCATGGGTGTGTTTTGCTTCAGTGCAACAACGTCACGCTTTCTATAAAGCTGGTGCTAGTAAAATAAAGATCCAACAGTTCCCATACACGAAGCTAAAACCACCTTCACACTATTTACAATTCATGAATGTTGAACTTAAAAGTCAATTTTACAAGCTATTTTCCTCCAAGAGACTGGTGAAGCTCAGAAACATCTCTCCGTCCTTGGATGTCTATGAAGCACGAGAAGCAAAAAAAAAGGGAAGTTATTTTATAATTAAATCTGAAGAGTCAAAAGAAGAAGATCAAACAGGTGAAAAACAAAATGCTTTAGAGATGCCAACATGATGATCACTTATGATTTCCAGCACTTCTTATTTGCCTAATACCCATGATCAGTTCTAAACTTCCTACGGTTTCAAACAAAAAGGCCATCATCAAGAGGTTTAGTATCGAGCAGATATACATCACCCATACAAACACATTTAATGCCACATCATGAACGTATATTTACAGCTAAGCGTGAAGAAAGAACCCAGACACTACGAAAGACCAGAAGATTGAGTATGCAAGCATGCGAACTCAGCAAATAAGCCTGGATTTGCTAGTATTGTCTATATGTATTATCAAAATTACTCAAATAACAAGACAATTCAGATATTAGTCAGAATCGAACACTAGGAACGGAATTATATTAACCCCAAAATTATAGAAATTTGAAAGAATCACACTATCAGGGTTATTAATAAGCATGTTACCTTCATGAGCTCTGGCACTATATACAATGAAGTAGCCATCCAAGAAGTGGCTTATTTCTTTGTTGCATCAATAAACATGGCTCGGGTCCAATGTTCAACATCTTCTGTATGTGATGGAGGAGGAGGAAAAGGAGGGTGCTCAATAAGATCCCAGTCTTCCATTAAATTTTCATTCCTTCCTACATTGGATACTTCAGTGGCATACATTAAATTGCCACCAGAACTTGGAAGAGACTTTTCAAATGTATTTCTCTGCAAAGTCATTAATGTAATTAGCTTTGTTGTTAACTACTTTCAAAATTTATTTATACTAGAAAAGCAAAAAAAGTATCGATGCAACAATAAAACTAATAAGAACACAAATAGGCCAGTTCATAAAGAATTTCATATTGTTATGCCCCAGTTATCAGTCACTAAAACAAATCCACTAGTAAACTACGCTGAAACGTCCTGAAAATCGCAGCAACAATTCCAAAAAATTTTAAAGAAATTGGAGCTGCAGGATTTGTGGATTATCTATACTTTGCAGGCAATTTACACGGGAGATGCGTACAGCCATTTTTAGATACAGCGATATACAGTTCTTAGAATGAGAAGATTACTTGTCAATAAGAGGAAATATTTGATAAATTAGTTTAAAGCTAACTTCTAAAAAGGGAACGGATTAATATTTTTTTAAAAAAATAATAAAAATCTATACTTTGCCGTTCTTACTATAACGTATGCTTCCCTAAAAAAACTTTTAATCAAGTTCTGAAAATTACAAGAGAACTTAATTAGCACAAAGATTGCTCAATTGAAGTCGGAGGAAGAAATTATTTTTGCATACATAGCTAGCTCAATTGTTACGAAGTATGTAGTTATGTGAGATCCTACTTATCATAGAAGTTCATTGTCATTGAGTCCATCTTTCCCTAGCACAAGGTCTTTTTTTTCAATAAACTACTGCATACAGAAAGAATGCAAAGGAAAAGATTTGTAGACGTCGATAAAAGAAGATTTGTCGTCATCAAGAGTGCATGAGGAATTTCACTGCTAATGAATAGTAGACAATCATATAATGCTCAATAGAAACAAACATTATATACAGAAAAGCTCATGTCTTTTGTAGTTATGAAACCACTACCAAGACCTATACCAAAAATAGAGGAGCATGTGCACCCAAAATACTAGTACCAATGTTTTTAATTCCAATACTATGTTATGTTGAACTGAATCCAAAGATAGAAACTATACCAATACTGGCACATGTCCACTCTCCATCAAAGTGCTAGATGATCCGGCTGAATCTACATTCCAAACAGATTTGTTCAGTGGTTGGACTTGCTTGGATGCCCTACAAATTATAGCATTGAATGACTGAATACAGGCCACTGCTGAATAAATCAGAAGTTCCAATGATATGAGAAGAAAATTTCTTTCACTGAATAATATGAGAAAAGATCTAGAACTATGATACATAAATGCGAGAAATATGTACCTTGAACCAGACATCTTCAAAGAAAAAACAGACCGAACTTCCTTTGAAGAAGAAAGTGTAGCCAACAATCTTGCAAATGTTTCGAAGGTAGAGGCTTCAGCAGGAACTTCTAAACATAATGTGTTGTAACAATATGCAGTAATGCAAGCTACACTTTTCTTGAGAAGTGCTATGCCTTTCTGCAGATCCTTGTGCGTTTCTATTGAGTGCAGGGAAGCAGAAGCATAGTTGAAACTACTACTACTGGAAGAATCCAACCGAGGTTTTCTATCAGATTCCATCGAGGTAACTCCAAAGTTACTTGAAGTTCCAGAATTACTGCTACTTCTGTCGTACCATGAAGCTTCCCCACCTGAAGAGCAAAAGTTTTGGCGAGGAATAAAAAGTGGGTACTCGCCGCTGCATTGCACGTGTAACATCAGTAAGAAAGTCCTCTTTAAATGGGGAAGGAATAATGAATTTATACATTACAATTAAAGAAATACCTTCTAGACGACGGACGGGCATCCCAGTAAGAATCTCGTTGCCATATTCGAGAACATGAACCCTTGTGTAATAAACAGACACATGAGAATTTAAAAAAAAACTTGTTCCAGATTCAAGATAAAACACAGGTTATCCTTTGACCATTATGAGCCATGGATTGCCAAAAAGGCAGGTGCATTCACTACGGTCTGAAAGGCATTAGAAAATTGTTTTGCTATACCTCTAGCATTAAATAAAATTGCAACAATTCTCAAAGTAAAGATTTTTGCACTTATTCAGCTCTAATAGTCCCATTAATGTAAGGCATTTGAGACTCAACTACAAAAAAAAAACTACAGAAGGTTGTCTGAGCATACCGCAAATCCTGAATTATGAAGTGCAGGAGCACAGACGCAACGAACAACGAGGTTCAAAAGTTGCACCATATATCTGCTTTCAATCATCGAAAATAAAATCATTAGAATATGTTATCAACCAGCCAAAATTGATATTCTACAAATAGATAGTAAATACATTGGAGGATTATCTCAATCAACTCAACGTGTGGATAATAAATAGGCAGTGCTTCATTTCAATGGCAGTAGTACGAGCCCGTTTGGATTACTTAAACAAAGTAGCTTTTAAGTCAAAAAGTAAAAAACAAACATAAATAAATAAAAAGTAGAGGGAGAGCTTATTTGGGGTTTTGACTTATTTTAAGTTAAATTTAACCTTGTCAAACACTTCCTCATTATTTTAAGACATTTTTGACTTATTTTAAGTTTATTTTTATATTTGCCAAAACTGCCTGAAGTCAAAGCTGACTTAAAAGTAGGTTTGACCAACTTTTTAAGCCAATCCAAACACTCTTTACATAACTCAATTTGCTACCGTAAATGATATTTCCTCCATTTCAATTTATATGGCATAGTTTGACTTGACATGGAGTAAAAGAAAAAAATTAAAGATTTTTGGAATTAGTGATCTTAAACATGCCATGAGATTCGTGTGGCTATAACAGCATGCTATTAAAGGGTAAAACCAGAAGTTTAAAGTTACATTTCCAAATATATAAGGTATCATTCTTTATGGAACGGACAAATAAGGAAATAGTGTCCCATTAAAATGGAGCAGAGGAAATATAAGATTCCAAAATACACCAGATAAACGACATCCCAAGAAAATGTAAAACAACAACATACCCAGCGTAATCCCACTAGTGGGATCTGGGCATCCCTAAGAAATGTATGCACATGCATTTCACCTCATGCTTTCGAAATGACTGGATTCATTCTGCACACCTTAATCAGCAAATAGCACTCTTGGCTTATCTACAACTAACTATTTATTTACTTGCAGCACCAAAAAATGAAGAACTGAATTCAATCCCACTACACATAATAACAAGACCTTGGAGCATAAGGGGATACACGGTCAGTATGTCATCTTCCAGTGATCATATCATAATGATAGTATTTTCCAATTTCTTTTTGATTTTGAGTTCTTGGAAAAGCCTTCTTCAATTCTTGTATAGCATAAGGCAACTTAAACCTTAATCAATGAATCCCCACATCCAGAAAAAAACCTAACAATTATCCTCTAAGGCTTTGATAAACCCTTCCTATATTTACAGTCACCTCCAAGTATATGAATTAACACGTGAGAAATTCACAAAATAGCAAGAAGAATGTCAAAACCTGACATTTTGAAAAGAAAGAAATAGGAGCCTGACAGAAGCACCCAAATCATAATTGCTACAGGTATAGGGATTATCACTATTCTGTCCTACTTGAATGCAAAAAAAAAAAAAAGTGTGGCCAATGATCTACTTTGATAGAAATCCATGGCACTCCAAATCAAATAGTCCACAACTACTGGTCAATAATGTAAACATTGTTCAAATAAAACAATGCATGATAAAAATTGAAACATTCAGATGAGATTATGACAATTAACAGAGGAAACTCATTGTCACCGTATAATGGCTCTGCATATACTTAGACTCTTGAAAGCCACATTATATGTCAGAAATTTAATAATTATGCAGCTGGAAAAGTGACTTATGTGTTAATCAAGCATAAGAAATTACCCTAAAGAAGCACTCAGCTCGTCAGATGGAACTGAATGAGGATCAAGTCCTTTTGGCAACCTTGCATTACAGATGCTATCATATTGGCCACTAGATCCATCTTTTTTGTCTCCATCAATTGTTACCTGCAACACAAGATTTGTATAGAACCACAAATGAGCCCCAAGTAGATAGTCAACACAAAAAGAAAGTTTAAAGTCAAAAAACCTCTTTTGGGGCTATCATAAATACCTAACGGCAAGATTACTAAGCATACACAGTCCAAGTCTTCTTCCTGAGTGATACAAAGTTACACCCATACACTAACAAGATGACCCGATAGCATATGAAAAACTGTCAACTCTAATTTTTATTTTTCCTAAAACAATCACAACTTCTATATGAGGAGGATGTAAATTTAAAACAGAATGGTGGAATTTGTAAGGGCCAAACAAACACTCTGTACAGCATTTATGGAAGACCAACAAGGTAAGATTCATAATCTCAACAATAGTCAGTGTCAGATACTATGTTTCAAGAAATGAAGGACCCACATGATCAAAACATGTAACCTTGGAGCTGAAATAATCCTTTATTTTTATATAACCAACAGGGAAGCAGGGGAGTTTGATAGGTGCAATCCCCCCTTTGAAGCCTATTACCGTTATCTTCCCATATTTTTACTTCAAGTTAAAGAATATCAAGAGTTTGCTGATTGAAAAAAAGGAGATGAGTGTCTCACCAATTCAAAGGTAGTAAAGCACATATATAATAAGGATAGCCTCTCAAAATGAGTACCATACTAAGACTCATCCATTCACTGTAGTCTTTTATAGGGTTAAGAAATGTAAATCATTCCATTTTCTGTAATTTGGATTAAATAGTGCATGCCAATGGTACCAGCATATATAATTGCTCAAGACTTACACGACGTTGAGGGAATAACTTGCAAATCTGCTTTACAACCACAGACTGTTTATGAAGAAGCTCAGAGGTAATTGCCATCTGCAGTTTCAATAAAATAGAATTAGTAAATGGAAAATTTCGGATTGGAGAGTTTCAAAGAAGAAGAATTCCTCACATGTCCAAGATTCTGAGTGCAGATAAGATTAGGATAAAACTTCTCAAGTTGCTCCGCACGATTTTTTTCCAGCTACGATTTGATTCAGTCATCAGTGGGCTATTTCATCAAACTATCCACAACAAAATGTAATTAACAAAAGAAAGATTCAGTTATACCATCCTTGTAGCTGATCCTAGCAACTCATACTGCACTTTCAGGTCATGAGACATCTTCTCAATTTTCGCCTTCCCTGTAAATATATGTATTAGTCTGCCAGAGGTTAAGTTATGAATTAAAATCAAATTGAACAGCTGCCATTAATTGACAGGACCAAGGACCTTGTGAAACTTGCTCTTTTTGCTGTCGGAGTTTTTCCCTTAATCTTGCCAATTTTTCATTCCGAGGCACCCTCCAACTAAGTTGATCGTCGGCCTTGCCCTGTATATGATCAAAATGTCGAAATCAAAATAATGAGGAAGTACATGAACAGAAATTTCAGCTACAGGTATACGTGGTAAGAGTTCTCTTTCATAAATAACTAGTAAAAATACATTACTTAATTCACAGGAAAGTTTTCTAAGGGGGTATTTAAACATTCTTAACGTTACAATGCTAAAGTGAGTTTTGCAGACAAATTTAAGGGGGATTTTATGTATTTCCTCAAAAAAAAAGAAAAAAAAAACTAGAAGGAAAACACGACAGTAGCTCATTATACCAGAAGTAATCTAAGATAGCCAGGCCTACAGGCGGCAAATCAAAATACAACAATCCCAACAAATTTTCATTTGTTTAACAAGGCTGTGTTAAGCATTTTTGTTATCAAAAAAAGGATCATAGCAACCTGGCATTGCTTAGAACATATACCTACTTTGGAGCAAAGATTTCAAGACCAAATCATTCCTATTCGGGTCTATTTCATTCCAAAAGAAAAAAGAAGAATATTAGTCCTCTAGAACTTCTCTTTTTGAGAATGGTAAATATACAGCGGGTCCTCTAAAACCAGGCTCTTTATTTATATTTACATGGATGTACAAGTCTAAAACTATGAAAAGAAAAGCTCTAAGAATATCGGACGTCATGGAACTACACTCCTGTGAGACACCTCTGTTTGACTAACATACAACTTTTGATCTTCCTTATACCTTCATTTCAAAGTTGGAACCAAGTGAATGAAACAACAACAATTCATTAAGTCCAACAGGTAGTTATTGCTCATATGATTTTTTATCTTCCCTACACCTTCATGCCTGTTGGGCGTCCAATTTTTTAATAAATAATCCCTACAGATGACATGGATCCGAAGAGATTATCGGTCTTTTTAGACAACTTCCAACTTCCCTTAAGAGTAGTTCTATATACATCTCATCCCTTTTTTCACCTATAATCATCATATTGATGCATTACGGGACGGTACACATGGTCTATGTAAAACATGGTTAAACTATCTAAAGCTATCTTATCTGATCTTATCCTCCGTGTGTATTGCTTGCACCTCCTTCTATCGAATATGCCCGTATCTGATCTTATCCAATCTTGTGTCACTTTATATTCATCTTAACATTTGCATTTATACGACATACACATTATGGATATGCTGAGTCTTTACTGCCCCACATTCACTCCCAGATAAATTGACGGTCTTACAACCATTCTACAAAACCTTTGTTTTATTTTGTTTAGCATCTTCCTATTGCATAGCACTCTTATGAGTCATGAAAATTCCTCCATTTGAACAATTCAACATTAATCTTATGTATTATATCTTCAACTACGATTTCATTCTCCTGGATATAACAAACAATATTGATCAAGTATTCCATTGTCATTTGGAAACTCTTTCAGAAACAATTACAGATAATTGCATCTTCTTGTAGAAAGTAATAAAAACACAAGTGATATAAACTGAAGGCATAACAAGAAAGAACTTTTCTCAGGGAAAACCTTGGCCAAGAGTATTTCACTTAATTGCCCACATAATGCTTCTCTCCTACCCTTCAGTGATTTCAACACAGTGCTGTACTCATTCAATCTGCCAAAAACATATCATCGCCACAATTAGAATCTTGCAACCCCCACCCATCAAACTTCCATTACGAGGAACTTAACATTTAAACTAAATTTGGTGAATCACCTGTAATTGACGCAAAGAGTACAAACGGAAGGTAGATTTGAATTCTCACAAATACCACAACAGCTCGTTTTTCTCGTCATCTCCACTGTTCCAAACCCTAGAACCTCTACCTACACATAATAAACCAAATTCAACAATTCCATACGTAGATTTCGAGCTCAATCGCAGGTATTGTGCCAAACAGATATAATTGAAGATAAAATTAAGGAAACACTCACCAGGAATTTGGGCAAATCAACTCCATGAAAAAATAAAAATAGCAACAATAATAGTACGCCCTGTGAAGGGGATATTAATAGACGATTTTTTCCTGATATATAATAACATGCCCTTTGATAAGTATTTGTCGCCGGAGCTCCGATGAGATGATATATTGCAATTAAAAATTGAAACGGTAGACCTCGTAATAACTTTGAGGGCAAGTTTGAAACGAATTGACTCGATGCTTGTAATGTGATACTCGTTTAATTCCGCTCAATATTTGCTATTATCTCAAAGCAAAATCTAATTTCAATAGTAAAATATGAAAAAATAATAATTTATGTTTAAAGAATTATAATCACAATAAAATTAATAACAAATTTAAGTATATAATTAATGTGTTATTTTACCTATATTGTTGTTGTTCTTTCGATGGAATAATATTGGTTATAAAATGATAATAAATTTATGTGCACATCCAAAAAAAAAAAAAGTTAATTAAAACTTATGAATATAAAATATATATATATAATTCGGTTATTTTGTTTTTTCTATTTTTATTTTTCTGAATCCAAAACTAAATTAAAAAATCAAGAAAAGTAAAAATATAAATCCAAAACCAAATCAAAAATTTAAAAACTAATCCAAATTTGAATTGGATTTAATTTTCAGTTTATTCCAAATAGTACACAACTACGTACTCCTACTTTTCATTATCTGGTATACCTTAACATAAATAAATTTCAAAAATAAATATGTACCTAAAACTAATATATATAGACAAATTTAATTTATTTTTGTTGTGAAAAGTATTTTCCTCTTCTAACATCGTTTCCCGGCAAACTTGGTAACACCACCCCTGCCAGGGAGGAACAACTCTGTCGCCGTCATCAGCACTTGTCTTTCTTCTTCCGATCACAGGTACAGTTTATCTTCATTGTTGTGCATTAGGTGGTATAGACTCTAAACTGTAATTAAGGCTCCCTTTTTATATGTTTTCCCCGCCGCCGGTGTACGGAGCCCGCTCCAACATGACCCTCGGCTTGAACCACCACAACCCATGTTGGTTCCTTTTTATTTGCTGTTCTGTTAGTTCATTCTATTCGACGAATTAAAAATACAAACTTTATCTCATTCCCTTAATTCACTCCTGTAGAAATCAGTGCTACTCTCTCTGTATGGGGAAAAAAAGACAGCGACGATCTGTTCTAAAAAAGGTGACAACTTTCCTCTCCCTATCTAGTTGATTTGCCTCACAGCAGTTTGTGAGTTTCACTCTGTTGTTGTTATTTAAGAATCGATTGTCAATTGTTTTTTTTTTCTCAGGGAGTCTGTATTGCAGAAGATCGTATTAGTCAGTTACCTGATGAAATTCTGGTATATATACTGTCTTCTCTTACTGTTGAAGAAGCATCTTACACAAGTATCCTCTCAAGGCGTTGGCGAAGTTTGTGGACATGTATTGATAGGCTTGATTTTGATGCTACAGAACCCTTGGATGAAGTAGCCTCGAAATACAAGCTACGGAAGAAGTATCTGAGATGGGTCAACTCTACTTTACAAATGTGTAAAGAGCAAACACTCAGCCAATTTCGGATTTGTTTTGATTTAGACAAATACGCCCAGTATGATATTGATAAATGGCTTGAATTTGCCTTTTCTAGGAAAGTTCAAAGACTAGAGTTAGACTTACGTATAGAGGAAGACTATCCTCGTGATTTTAATAACTGTTATGCTTTTCCGGCACGGCTCCTTGGTCTTGGTGATTCTGCTCACTCATCTTCATCTAAACCTCATTCTGATAAACTCCAAATACACCCACTTGTCCAGCAGAATTTCAAGTCTCTAAAAATGTTGCTATTGAAATCCGTAAATGTGACGGGACAAGTTCTCGAGTTCTTTCTACACAATTGTCCATTTATTGAAACTATGGTTGTTCATGAATCAGGAACATTGGTAAATTTGGAAGTCGTTGGTCCGTCTCTCAAACTGAGGCACTTGGAGATATGGTACTGTCGTAATGTAGAATCACTTAAAATTTGTGATACAAACCTTGTAACATTAGGGACTTCGTCAGGAAGGGTATTAATGCTTAAGAATGTTCCGACACTGGTTAATGTACACATTTTGTGTGTGCCATACACTCATTTATTGAATGACATATCCTCTCATCTTTCTTGCGTTCTCTCTCAGCTGGAGGTCCTTACACTAGATGCTTGTTTTTCATTGGTTAGTGAACAGAACTTGAGTCTATCTACGCTTGTTTTACTAGCTTAGCACCTAACTGGTACCTTCTATGTAGTTTGAACTTCCGCAGGAAGAATTGGAGCATTACAATTTTCCTATACTTGCGAAGCTCAAGAAATTTGTTTTCATCACATTCAGATGTACATTGAGATGGAAAGGCCAGAGCCTCTTAGGCTGCACATCTATAATAAGGGCTGCCCCACAGTTGAAGGAATTTGAAATACAAGTAAGTATCATGTTTTGAGTTCTTTTTCCTATTTGGCTGGTACGGAAGTTTGATTTATTCGTTTTTAGCGATTCTGGTTCATGGAGTTTTTGATGCTGATTCTTGAGTATCTTAGTTATTGAAGCAGTTGAGCTTGAGTTGAAACAATTGTCATAAGCTAATCTTGAAAACATGGTACTTTTGCATTGTTGTTAACTCGCTTGACTGTGACGATATATAATTCCCAACTTCTAAGTAAGTGTCGTTATTCAATAAACAGTACACAACAGTATCAACAATGCACTTTGAATTATTACCTATAACAATCGCTCCTCTAGTTTCTTGTATACTTCTATTGAATTACTGTGTACCTCAACAACTTGTATGGTGTGGTATAATGAATTTCAGTTGCCAAATGACTATTACGCTCTCAATAAACCCACTTTCTTGTAATAATTATGCTGGTTAATGTCAGACGGACAGAAAACCAAGGTCTAAGAGAGTTTAGAGGTATGTTGTTGCCGGGCTGGGTAGGCTGGTAAAGGAGGAATGCACTGGAGTAGAGGTTTCAGAGATGAGGGATTATACAATGTTGTTAGAATCAAGAGATGCTACTTATTTTATGAGTGTTCGAAGGTGGAATCCCAAAACCCAACCAAATGACTCTAGGCNCAAAGACTAGAGTTAGACTTACGTATAGAGGAAGACTATCCTCGTGATTTTAATAACTGTTATGCTTTTCCGGCACGGCTCCTTGGTCTTGGTGATTCTGCTCACTCATCTTCATCTAAACCTCATTCTGATAAACTCCAAATACACCCACTTGTCCAGCAGAATTTCAAGTCTCTAAAAATGTTGCTATTGAAATCCGTAAATGTGACGGGACAAGTTCTCGAGTTCTTTCTACACAATTGTCCATTTATTGAAACTATGGTTGTTCATGAATCAGGAACATTGGTAAATTTGGAAGTCGTTGGTCCGTCCCTCAACCTGAGGCACTTGGAGATATGGTACTGCCGTAATGTAGAATCACTTAAAATTTGTGATACAAACCTTGTAACATTAGGGACTTCATCAGGAAGGGTATTAATGCTTAAGAATGTTCCGACACTGGTTAATGTACATNCTAGGCCACCACCCATTCCGGACCCTACCAGAAATTGCTCAGACACAGTCACCACCACTATTTCGACCACCCCTTTCCAACGTCCTCTCCAGAATCATGATCTAGTTTCTGTGGTTGAGTTAGGCCAATGGTCTATCCATTTGCGAACCTTATTAATTCATAGCTCCAGTAAGATTGTCAATGACTATTTATATGGTTGTTTTGCCTGGTCAGGATTTGCTTGACCCTATGTTTTCATCTGAGGCAAGAACTTGAAGATAAATGGTGGGTGCTCATAGTAAGGAAGGCTTTGCCCGAGGAGTTACCTATTTGGATGCAGTCCCGGTTTTGATGCCGGAGGATGGGATCCATAGACCTGAATAGAGTGTAGTATGCATTTCTCGAGTTCAGCTTAGAAATAATTCTAGCTATTTTCATCCTTATTCAACACTCCAAACATTCATTTGCTAAAACCACTACATCTATAGTTTTTTCTTTTTTTTTTGGGTAAGTAAATATTTTATTACTACTAAGTGATAATTACAAAGCAAAAAGAAAAAAACTGGCAGGCAATGGAGAACCCCATGTCCATCATCCTTTTTGTTCCTTTGAGTCTTTCTTTGCATCTTCTTATTATATTTTTTGTTGTTTTGAGTTGTGTTCTACTTATTTACGCCAGGTGACATCAAGTCTGTTAACGGAGAAAAGAAAGTGTAAGAAGGGCATAAGATGGCCGCTTCCTCATCTCAAAGTGGTCAAATTGTGGGGGATTTATAGCGGCGTATTAAATCTTGAACTGGTTAGGTACTTTTTGGAAAATGCTGTTGCACTAGAGAAAGTCATCATCGATCCTACGGAGCCAATTTTCTGTCCACACCCTTTAACTCCTGAGAATATCAAAGTGTTGCAAACTTCTAGAAATCGTGCTAAACTCCAACTTGAACGTGAAGTGCCTCAAGCTATTGAGTTGGTCATATTGTAATTTTGTTTATATGTATCTAGAGGGCAGATTTTGTTTATTATTATGATGCTATCTTCTCTACTGTTTCATTTAACCGTACATATATATATATATATATATATATATATATATATATATAATTGATTGAAATAGAGCATTGCGTCATTTTTCCCCCCATGGATTCAAATTATTTCATTACCTAAATATAAGAGAGAATAGGAGAGGCATAACATGATTCTCCAACACAAACATTGAACTGCCTACCAAAGGAAACAATTTTCATAGCATCAAATTTGAACACAAGTAGGGAATTGAGGAACTTTCGTATATAGCCACTCAAAAATCAACGAATCACTCAAAAATCAATGAATCTAAAAGTAAAAGATGAATCCAGTTACCAAATGTAATTGAGAGAATAACAAACACTCTTTAATGAATCTGAAAGTAGAAGATGAATCCAGTTACCAAATGTAATTGAGAGAATAACAAACACTCTTTCCCCGATCACTCCTTTCATCGAACTGTTCTAAAGCAGTTTAAAGTCTGCTTTTTCCGCGATTTTCTTCATGCTTGACTTCGTGTTTTCATCTTTGCACTTTATTTTGACGCTACCACGGTAGGAAACTTGTTTCAAAATCCGCATGTTTTCTGCAGTTTCAGCGATTAACTTCTTCTTGCTTCTAATCCATTTTTTTATTTTTTCCATCTCTTTTAGTATTTTTTCTTTGCCATTGGAGGATCCCTTTCCCTTTGAAGAAGCAGAAGCGGCAAGTTGGGATAACTCAGCATATCTGTTCAGTTTTGAAACAGATTTCCTCTTAGCTTTTCCGGCACGAGGCATTAAGACTCAAAATGGAAAGAAACAATGACTTGATGAGATTCAACAATGGTGAATCAACGTTATGGATTCACAGGGGAGAAAACTGTTTAACTTTGATTCATGAAAAAAAAATGATGTATCTATCTGTACACAATTTTGACACTACGCTATTTATATAGTCTCTACTCATAACCTTCTATTCTATTTAATCTAACTCAACCATAGTTAACTTTAACTAATATTGTAACAAACTCACTAACTAACTAACTTCTCCAGTTGCACTATTCATAGTAACTAACACTGCAATATATGGATGGTACTCTATGCAATAAAAGGTGTATATAATATTAAAAAAATATCTGATCAGTGTAGTTTCTTTAGGCTTAAATTTGCTTCTATAACTTAAAACATTTCAAGTATACGATACATATTTAAATATAGATTATTTACTGTATCTCTCTTCCCTTTCATAAAATTTGTTTACTAATATTAGCGGTGTACAAAAACGAACCAAATCGCATATCGACTTAAACGAACCAATTTCATTATAACTTATTAATTTGCAATACTTTTTACGCGATTTTTTTTAAATTATTTTTTTGTTGGATATTTTAGTGTCATTCATCATATCATATTGTTTGTTATTTTCTTGAGAAATAACTTAGATAGTTGCATTTTGATAGGGCTAAAGAAATATTTGATGAGCAAGTAAATTATATGTTTGTATAAATGATAGTCCTATCTGTGCAGGTTGGAAAGCTTTTCTCACAATTTCATTCCGATATGATAAATACAAGCTCTTGGTCATAGGAAATGATATGCGTTCAAAATTGCGCAAACATTACTATGATTTTGGTAGGGACAAATTGATTCATTACGATAGAGTAGAAGAAAAATGATGCTATGTACAAAAAAAAAAAATTGGAGACGCACTACAATACTTTCTTTTCAAAAGTTGAAGACAATTAAAGAAGCATCAAAATAGAAACTATCAATCTAAAGAACTCAATAAGGTCGAGATCTTAGGAATATCTCAACAAGATTAAGACCAACTTGACTATTCTGTTTGGTTAACACAAGTTCTTTTTACCTTTACGAATCACTTCATTACCTAGCAAGTCCCGTCTCTAAAGCAAGGGAGAGCTCCACAAGATCGAGATAAAATTGAAGGATATTCCAGAAAAGATAGAAGAAGAAATGCTTTTGATTTGGTATATATACTTGAATATTTTACCTTGAAAAAGTTCAAAAATCATGTGCACGGGCCACTACCATCTAGTACATATTTATTTTTATATTTTTTACGAACTAACTAAACAAAATCTAAAATGAATTTGCAATGCCCAATCGCTTAATTAATTTTAGATAACTCCCTCCTCTTGTAAACATTAGAATACAAAATTTAAAAGAAAAGTGTGTAATAAAGAGGAAACAAATACAAATCCACGGATGGATCACTTATTATTATTCGAAGTAAATACTTTACAAAAAAGAAGAAGAGATCATTATATCATGTACTTAACATGCATTTTGTTTCATTTATAAAACGTTATAAATAGCAAAGAAATTAAACTAGCAAGTCTTTGACATTTTTAATTGCAAATGTGACCTGTTATACAAATTCCATAGAAGATTTCACTATAGTATTAATATAGTTTTGAATTCCAGCCTCTATTTTTCGAATTCCAACTCCTATTTCTTCTGCATACATAAAATTATTATATAATATTACACATCAAAATTATAATAAAATTTAAAATAATAGTAGCATTAATTACCATACCATTTTGTTGAGAAAGAAAACACTAGGGAGAGAAGGACGACATATGTAGGAAAATACTTCATTTTTTAAATTTATTTTGGTTATGAAAAGTGAAGGGGTATATATATATATATATATATATATATATATATATATATATATAGGCATAATATATTGAATCCTAAATTTGGCTTTAATTTTTAACTTTGACCTCAAATTTTTATAATGCACAAATAGACACTTTAACTATCCTATCTTTCAATAAATAATGCACATAATGTGTGCATTTCACGCATTTTGCCAGGTAGGAATCACATGTTTATTTATTGAAAGATAGGATAGTTAAAGTGCGTATTTGTGCAATATAAAAGTTTGAGGTTAAAGTTAAAATTTGAAACCAAATTTAGAGTTTAATATATGTATTATGCCATTATATATATATATATATATATATATATATAT
>NC_028640.1:70079262-70120453 GCF_001406875.1 Solanum pennellii | reverse complement strand
TATATATATATATATAAAATTAGAAATTTAGCTTAAGAAAGTAGTCACTCATCCTAATATGGAATATTCTAAAACTGCATTGTTAAATTTACAGGTAGTCAGTCAACTTCAAATAAACTCAGCTTTTGCCAATATTAGGTCCATTCTGTTTGGTGATATGTGGTTGTTTAAGGAAACCGGAGGGCCACGAAGGTTTTAAAATTATAGTACATACTAAATGTAGTTATTTGGAATTGAATTCAGCTATTTTCTAGGTCTTTGGACAATATTATCACTCGATATATGCTCTTTGATGAAATATTTCTCATTTTTATGTATACTTATCAATTGCAATTTTGCACTTTATTTGCTCTTAAACTACGAAGCTCATTTTGATACAAATACTGAATCCTAGCGATTTTACCTCTTCAATTGCATGTCAGAGGCTTTGATAACCCTAACTTTTCCAAGGTCATTTCTGGCAAGTGTTTATAATGCCGAAGTCATTGCCTGTAAGTGATATAAAGTCGATGGAAAATGATTCCAGCTAATGGGTTGATAAAGCTGATTGGATATTGTTCAGGCTAGTAACTTGATATAAAGTCGATGGAAAATAATTTTGGCTAATGATATTGTGTTGACGGGAAATGATTCATGTGAGAGATTGATTAAATTGTGGAGTTGGTGCATTTTGATGCTTATGTGCGACTTGTTTGTCAATTGTGATTGATATACATGTTGCCTGTGACTAATTTACTTGACATTGAGATTGACGTACTTGATTGTTTGATTGCTGATAAGTGATTATTGAACTATGAATATTGGACCTTGTGAATCGTGTATTATAGAATTGTTGGTTGGGCTGATTTTTGTGCAGATTGTAGTTTGAGGAGGTTAGGTTGGAGAGTAAAGGGTGCTCTATTTCTAGCTAGGTGTCTTGTTTATTAGGTTGCTTACTAGGGACTGTATTCTTGGTAATTACTCCTTTCTTCTACACTCGTGTAGGTTCAAAGCCCGAACCTATGTGATCTCTTTCTCCTTCTCATTTTGAGGTTTGTCAAGGATTTGAAGAGGTGGTTGCTTGTCACTTTGGCGGCCCCTCTTTATCCTTTTCTTTATACTTTGTTCTATTTAAGAAACAAAGACCGAGACTTGTACTTATTCTTACTTTTGCCTTTTATGTATTTAGTGGCTTGTACATGTGACGATCAAACTTTGGTGATTCTAATAGAAAGAATAAGTTTGCTCTATCTTGTTCTTGTTCTATATTTACACATTTCTGTCGATTTTGTTGGTTGAGATTAACTTGTCTGGTGAGAATAAACAAATGTCATCACGTCTATTTTTGGACCATGGAACTCGCAAATCTATCTCCTAAAATCTCCCACTTCCCCTCGAATAACTTCACTAAATTAAAATTAAAATTCTGAATATTTCATTCATCCAAAATTTTCAAAATTATAGCTATGCAAACCAATATTGTATAATTATACAACCAACTATATTAGATACTTTAAATATGTATATTTATTTGGTTTAAAATATACTTTATTGGCACATAATTTCATAATTTTAAGACCCATACAAGTATGCAATATATACTTCAAATACAAACACCTTGTTGAAAATAGAAAGTCCAAAATATCCTTAATAATAGCAAGAAAGCTCATAGAGGTATCTAATGTAGGACAAAGAGCAAAATCGGAATAAAGGGCATAAGAAACCATCAACGAACATACTCGTAGTTCAAATTCTGGTATAAGTAGTTCCAGATCCTTGAATTTGCTAAGAAGACACATCGATAGTTCAAATTCTGGCATAAGTAGTTGCAGATCTTTAAATTTTCACACTATAAATGAAAATAATTTCAAAAAGTTAATGCAATGATGTAAAAAGAATTCGATGCGAAACCCACAACAGTATTCGACTAAAATGAAGAAACCCAAAAAGTTAACATTTTTATTAATTCCTAAAAAAAAATACTACGACAAACACTATGATAAGCTTCTAATTCAAGATGCTACATTTCATCATCTTCTTCTTCTTGATTAGCTTATCATGATATACTTGATCACCTTTCTTCTACAACAATTTCAACTTCTTTTCTTTAATTTTACAGAATTGTAATGCTTCTTCCAATTCCTTAATTCTATTCGCCAATCTTGAAATAACGGACTTGGATCGCATGTCCATCTCCTCATGATTCCTCCATCTAAAGTACTTGCATGAATTTTCCTAAAATAGGCCATACATAATGAATTTATTGAGACACTGAACAAAAAAAAAGTAAAGAAATATGTATTGAACTTACACGAAAGCGTGAACAGGACCAAAATCTTCTAGCTGGGTTGTCCTCAGACCACAAAGTCTGCAATTGCATCAAGTCTCCATGTTTGTATCGCATTGTTAAATGCAACATTAGATCGTTCTCATCATTACAAATGCGATTCAAGCTTGCATTTGACATCTCTCCCTCAAAACCTAATCACAGGAAATTGATTTTTCACATATTAAAAAAAACATAAACTGCAATCTCCAACTGCTAACAATGGAGAATTTTGGGAAAGAAGGAGCGAATTTATTTAATGAAGAAAGTATTTCAAATTGGGAATATCAAATGACGTTTAATAATTGGTTGGATGTTTTTTTTCCTTGTTGAACCGCCCAACCTGCGTGAGAGCACTAGTGGGTTTAAAACGGGTCAGAATGATATATTGTTTGTGCTATGTTTTTCATCAAACGTAAAACACAATACTTAAAAGTATATCAATTATAGATGTCCAAACATAAGAGTATAAATTAAATCATAATGAAAATAATTAAAAAGAGACAAAAATGGTTAACTTCAACTCAATTCTAAACACACACATATATATATAATTTGGTTATTTTGTTTTTTCAATTTTTATTTTTCTGAATCCAAAACTAAATTAAAAAATCAAGTAAAGTAAAAATATAAATCCAAATCAAATAAAAAATCTAAAAAACTAATCCAAATTTAAATTAGGTTTAATTTTTCAGTTTAATCCAAATAGTACACAACTACGTACCCCTACTTTTCATTATCTAGTATACCTTAACATAAATAAATTGTAATATGTACCTAATATTAATATATATAGACAAATTTAATTTATTTTTGTTGTGAAAAGTATTTTCCTCTTCTAACATCGTTTCCCGGCAAACTTGGTAACACCACCCCTGCCAGGGAGGAACAACTCTGTCGCCGTCATCAGCACTTGTCTTTCTTCTTCCGATCACAGGTACAGTTTATCTTCATTGTTGTGCATTAGGTGGTATAGACTCTAAACTGTAATTAAGGCTCCCTTTTTATATGTTTTCCCCGCCGCCGGTGTACGGAGCCCGCTCCAACATGACCCTCGGCTTGAACCACCACAACCCATGTTGGTTCCTTTTTATTTGCTGTTCTGTTAGTTCATTCTATTCGACGAATTAAAAATACAAACTTTATCTCATTCCCTTAATTCACTCCTGTAGAAATCAGTGCTACTCTCTCTGTATGGGGAAAAAAAGACAGCGACGATCTGTTCTAAAAAAGGTGACAACTTTCCTCTCCCTATCTAGTTGATTTGCCTCACAGCAGTTTGTGAGTTTCACTCTGTTGTTGTTATTTAAGAATCGATTGTCAATTGTTTTTTTTTTCTCAGGGAGTCTGTATTGCAGAAGATCGTATTAGTCAGTTACCTGATGAAATTCTGGTATATATACTGTCTTCTCTTACTGTTGAAGAAGCATCTTACACAAGTATCCTCTCAAGGCGTTGGCGAAGTTTGTGGACATGTATTGATAGGCTTGATTTTGATGCTACAGAACCCTTGGATGAAGTAGCCTCGAAATACAAGCTACGGAAGAAGTATCTGAGATGGGTCAACTCTACTTTACAAATGTGTAAAGAGCAAACACTCAGCCAATTTCGGATTTGTTTTGATTTAGACAAATACGCCCAGTATGATATTGATAAATGGCTTGAATTTGCCTTTTCTAGGAAAGTTCAAAGACTAGAGTTAGACTTACGTATAGAGGAAGACTATCCTCGTGATTTTAATAACTGTTATGCTTTTCCGGCACGGCTCCTTGGTCTTGGTGATTCTGCTCACTCATCTTCATCTAAACCTCATTCTGATAAACTCCAAATACACCCACTTGTCCAGCAGAATTTCAAGTCTCTAAAAATGTTGCTATTGAAATCCGTAAATGTGACGGGACAAGTTCTCGAGTTCTTTCTACACAATTGTCCATTTATTGAAACTATGGTTGTTCATGAATCAGGAACATTGGTAAATTTGGAAGTCGTTGGTCCGTCTCTCAAACTGAGGCACTTGGAGATATGGTACTGTCGTAATGTAGAATCACTTAAAATTTGTGATACAAACCTTGTAACATTAGGGACTTCGTCAGGAAGGGTATTAATGCTTAAGAATGTTCCGACACTGGTTAATGTACATATTTTGTGTGTGCCATACACTCATTTATTGAATGACATATCCTCTCATCTTTCTTGCGTTCTCTCTCAGCTGGAGGTCCTTACACTAGATGCTTGTTTTTCATTGGTTAGTGAACAGAACTTGAGTCTATCTACGCTTGTTTTACTAGCTTAGCACCTAACTGGTACCTTCTATGTAGTTTGAACTTCCGCAGGAAGAATTGGAGCATTACAATTTTCCTATACTTGCGAAGCTCAAGAAATTTGTTTTCATCACATTCAGATGTACATTGAGATGGAAAGGCCAGAGCCTCTTAGGCTGCACATCTATAATAAGGGCTGCCCCACAGTTGAAGGAATTTGAAATACAAGTAAGTATCATGTTTTGAGTTCTTTTTCCTATTTGGCTGGTACGGAAGTTTGATTTATTCGTTTTTAGCGATTCTGGTTCATGGAGTTTTTGATGCTGATTCTTGAGTATCTTAGTTATTGAAGCAGTTGAGCTTGAGTTGAAACAATTGTCATAAGCTAATCTTGAAAACATGGTACTTTTGCATTGTTGTTAACTCGCTTGACTGTGACGATATATAATTCCCAACTTCTAAGTAAGTGTCGTTATTCAATAAACAGTACACAACAGTATCAACAATGCACTTTGAATTATTACCTATAACAATCGCTCCTCTAGTTTCTTGTATACTTCTATTGAATTACTGTGTACCTCAACAACTTGTATGGTGTGGTATAATGAATTTCAGTTGCCAAATGACTATTACGCTCTCAATAAACCCACTTTCTTGTAATAATTATGCTGGTTAATGTCAGACAGACAGAAAACCAAGGTCTAAGAGAGTTTAGAGGTATGTTGTTGCCGGGCTGGGTAGGCTGGTAAAGGAGGAATGCACTGGAGTAGAGGTTTCAGAGATGAGGGATTATACAGTGTTGTTAGAATCAAGAGATGCTACTTATTTTATGAGTGTTCGAAGGTGGAATCCCAAAACCCAACCAAATGACTCTAGGTTCAGAGATTTAGAATCGATCATCTTTGTGGGGAATGGAGTTGGTACTGTAGAGGCAGAATTCTTTGCATGGTAGATGATGTTCTCTCTCTTCTCTTTATTTTCTTATTTGTTTTCAAAATCAAGGATTACTTTAGGGGAAAGGCATAAATCCCCTGGACTTGTTACGACTTTTCAGTTACACTTTTTGCAATGGTCTTATGACCACCTGAACCACTTTGGAGTGGAACAACTACCACGCTAAGCTCTGACATGGCATTATCAGTGTTTGCACCTCCATGTAGTGTGTGAGAGAACATACAAACTGAAATATATAACCTCTTGACACCATGTGTCCAAAAATAGAATTTTTCTTTTCTCTTTTCTTAGGCCCTCTAAAAATTCAGCTGTGACCCGCCACTTATCCCACTAGGCCACCACCCATTCCGGACCCTACCAGAAATTGCTCAGACACAGTCACCACCACTATTTCCACCACCCCTCTCCAACGTCCTCTCCAGAATCATGAGCTACTTTCTGTGGTTGAGATAGGCCAATGGTCTATCCATTTGCAAACCTTATTAATTCATAGCTCCAGTAAGATTGTCAATGACTATTTATATGGTTGTTTTGCCTGGTCAGGATTTGCTTGACCCTATGTTTTCATCTGAGGCAAGAACTTGAAGATAAATGGTGGGTGCTCATAGTAAGGAAGGCTTTGCCCAAGGAGTTACCTATTTGGATGCAGTCCCGGTTTTGATGCCGGAGAGATGGGATCCATAGACCTGAATAGAGTGTAGTATGCATTTCTCGAGTTCAGCTTAGAAAGAATTCTAGCTATTTTCATCCTTATTCAACACTCCAAACATTCATTTGCTAAAACCACTACACATCTATAGTTTTTTCTTTTTTTTTTTGGGAAAGTAAATATTTTATTACTACTAAGTGATAATTACAAAGCAAAAAGAAAAAAACTGGCGGGCAATGGAGAACCCCATGTCCATCATCCTTTTTGTTCCTTTGATTGTTTCTTTGCATCTTCTTGTTATATTTTTTGTTGTTTTGAGTTGTAATTTGTGTTCTACTTATTCACTTACGCCAGATCATGACATCAAGTCTGTTAACGGAGAAAAGAAAGTGTAAGAAGGGCATAAGATGGCCGCTTCCTCATCTCAAAGTGGTCAAATTGTGGGGGATTTATAGCGGCGTATTAAATCTTGAACTGGTTAGGTACTTTTTGGAAAATGCTGTTGCACTAGAGAAAGTCATCATCGATCCTACGGAGCCAATTTTCTGTCCACACCCTTTAACTCCTGAGAATATCAAAGTGTTGCAAACTTCTAGAAATCGTGCTAAACTCCAACTTGAACGTGAAGTGCCTCAAGCTATTGAGTTGGTCATATTGTAATTTTGTTTATATGTATCTAGAGGGCAGATTTTGTTTATTATTATGATGCTATCTTCTCTACTTCTTCATTTAACCGTACATATTTTTATTTTTACAATTGATAGAAATAGAGCATTGCGTCATTTTTTCTCCATTGATTCAAATTATTTCATTACCAAAATATAAGAGAGAACAGTAGAGGCATAACATGATTCTCCAACACAAACATTGAACTGCCTATCAAAGGAAACAATTTTCATAGCATCAAATTTGAACACAAGTAGGGAACTGAGGAACTTTCGTATATAGCACTCAAAAATCAATGAATCACTCAAAAATCAATGAATCCGAAAGTAGAAGATGAATCCAGTTACCAAATGTAATTGAGAGAATAACAAACACTCTTTAATGAATCTGAAAGTAGAAGATGAATCCAGTTACCAAATGTAATTGAGAGAATAACAAACTCTCTTTCCCCGATCATTCCTTTCATCGAACTGTTCTAAAGCAGTTTAAAGTCTGCTTTGTGAGCGATTTTCTCCATGCTTGACTTCGTCTTTTTATCTTTGCACTTTATTTTGACGCTACCACGGTAGGAAACTTGTTTCAAAATCCGCATGTTTTCTGCAGTTTCAGCGATTAACTTCTTCTTGCTTCTAATCCATTTTTGTATTTCTTCCATCTCCTTTAGTATTTTTTCTTTGCCATTGGAGGATCCCTTTCCCTTTCCCTTTCCCTTTGAAGAAGCAGAAGCGGCAAGTTGGGATAACTCAGCATATCTGTTCAGTTTTGAAACAGATTTCCTCTTAGCTTTTCCGGCACGAGGCATGATGACTCAAAATGGAATGAAAACAAAGAAACAATGACTTGATGAGATTCAACAATGGTGAATCAACGTTATGGATTCACAGGGGAGAAAACTGTTTAACTTTGATTCATGAAAAAAAAATGATGTATCTATCTGTACACAATATTGAAACTATGCTATTTATATATAGTGTCTACTCATAACCTTCTATTCTATTTAATCTAACTCAACCATAGTTAACTTTAACTAATATTGTAACAAACTCACTAACTAACTAACTTCTCCAGTTTCACTATTCATAGTAACTAACACTGCAATATATGGATGGTACTCTATGCAATAAAAGGTGTATATAATTTTAAAAATATATCTGATCAGTATAGTTTCTTTAGGCTTAAATTTGCTTCTATAACTTAAAACATTTCAAGTATACGATACACATTTAAATATAGATTATTTACTGTATCTCTCTTCCCTTTCATAAAATTTGTTTACTAATATTAGCGGTGTACAAAATCGAACCAAATCACATATCGAGTTAAACCAAAAAAGGAATCCGACTAGTGATTTCGTTTGACTTGGTTTGCTGTTGGAAAAAGAAAATCTGACTATATTTGGGTTGGTTTGGTTTCAACTGGAAAAAAACCAACCCGACATTATATATATAATTTTAAAATGTTATTTTATGCGTAAAAATACCTATTTTGATATAATTTTTAAGTATCTCTTATACTTTATTTTTTTCATGTTTGGAAATTAGAATTCTTAATGAATCTAATAAAGATTATAGTACATACATGTTGGTAATTATAATAAAGTTTAAATAAAAATTAAATTGATATTAATGCAAAAAGAAAATCAATTCAACACTAAGAATATGACAATAGTATTAAATATTTGTTTTTTAGTTTTACATAAATTTAGATGATTAAAATACGTGATATAATTTTACTTTCTTTTAATATTTAGTCATGTAATTAATACTTGCTAAACTTATTTTAGCATGATTTAGTACTTCAAATTATGATCATCTTCATTATAACTTATTAAATTTGCAATACTTTTTACGTGATTTTCATTATTATTTTTTATTTTGGGTATATTTTTACTAACCAACTAAACAAAATCTAAAGTGAATTTACAATGCCCAATCCCTTAATTAATTTTAGATAACTCCCTCCTCTTGTAAACATTAAAATACAAAATTTAAAAGAAAAGTGTGTAATAAAGAGGAAACAAATACAAATCCACGGATGGATCACTTATTATTATTCGAAGTAAATACT
The DNA here is from genome assembly GCF_001406875.1 of Solanum pennellii. Taxonomy (NCBI): domain Eukaryota; kingdom Viridiplantae; phylum Streptophyta; class Magnoliopsida; order Solanales; family Solanaceae; genus Solanum; species Solanum pennellii. Next base: position 70,111,551 of record NC_028640.1, on the reverse strand, counting down.
TTACAGAAAAGAAGAAGAGATCATTATATCATGTACTTAATATGCATTTTGTTTCATTTATAAAACATTATAAATAGCAAAGAAATTAAACTAGCAAGTCTTCTTTTTGATTGCAAATGTGACTCGTTATACAAATTTCGTAGAAGGTTTCACTATGATATTGACATAGTTTTGCTTCTATTTTTCGAATTCCCAACTCCTATTTCTTCTGCATACAACTTTTAACTTTGACTTCAAATTTTCATAATGCACAAATAGACACTTTAACTATCCTATCTTTCAATAAATAAACGGGATAATGCTCAAGTACCCCCTCAAACTATGTCCGAAATCTCAGAGACACACTTATACTATACTAAGGTCCTATTACCACCCTGAACTTATTTTATTAATAATTTTTTACCCCTTTTCGACCTACGTGGCACTATCTTGTGGGCCCAACGATGATTGACTTTTTTTTTCAAACTAGTGTCACGTAGGCTAAAAAGAGGTAGAAAATTACTTATAAAATAAGTTCAGGAGGGTAATAGGACGTTATTATAGTATAAGTGTGTCTTTGGGATTTCGGGCATAGGTTAAGGGAGTACTTGTGCATTTTCCCTAAATAAACACGCGATTTTTGAAGCCAAAGTGTGTGAAATGCAAACGCTCCCACGTGTATTAGTGAGTCAATCAGTGACTGTATACTAATCAAACATTTTACACGTCTTTTTTTAAAAAAAATATTTTACACGTCATTTTGAAACAAAAAAAAATTATAAAAGAGATTCATTAAGGGTAGAATTGTCATTTCAGCATTTTTTTAACTGTTGTGGGCCACGAAAATTACCTCTCACTTGCACAGAATGTGTGCATTTAACGCATTTTGCCAAGTAGAAATCGCGTATTTATTTATTGAAAGATAAGATAGTTAAAGTGCCTATTTGTATAAAAGTTTGAGGTCAAAATTAAATTTAAAATTAAATATAGAATTTGATATATCTATTATGCCATACATATATATATAAACATGAATAGTTTTTTAACCGTACCGTCTAAGATCTTATCTACATATTTCTTGAACAGTTTACTTTTTCTTTACAACTTTGTTACTTGGTGGTGTTTGTGTGTTGTGAAAGTTCTCTAGAATTACAATGGTTTTTGTTGGCTTTATTTGAATATCAAATATATATTGCTATATTGGTGTATATAAATATAAATTATAACGAATATATAAATATACAAGCTGAAATATAAATATCTTGCTTGTTGTTTTTAAGGAAATTTAAATCTAGTGTTGCATAATATATACTTATCTAGCAATATAATTCTTAATTTGTATGTTTCAGAATATAAAAGTAAAATAACATCGTTTGTCAAACAACTTCAGATTAATTGAAGGGTTCAAAACTCCAAAAATAATAATAATACATTCCTTCGATATATAATTACTCTATCTGCATAGAGAATTATTAGTCAAAAATTTGCATTTTTCTCGATCTTATTTCTCTCTTTCATTATATAAACCTTAAAATAAAAACAATATAATACTTTTCATTTTTCTTCACTCTTTATTTTCTTATACGCAAAATAAAACAAAATTAGAACTATTTATAAGTGAAGAATTTTTTCTTAAAATGAATTAGAAGAATGTGAGCAATAATGTGATTTATGAATAATAACTGACCTACAAATTACATGAGTTATAAGGCGTAATATAGTAGAACATGATTTAGTGGTTGAATAAGTTACACAAGAACTAATTAAACACATTCGTATCAATTTATATCCACTATAATGCATTTTGATATTAAAGTGTTATGTTCTAATACTATATTTTTTCCCTTCACTATTTCGATCACGTGAACTAATTTAATAAAAATATTTTAAAAATATAATTTTATCATCCCTCATTTTCTTTATTATAATTAATTTCGAAAGAAAATATGATATTCATAACTTTAATTAATTTTAAAATCTAAAAGTTGAAAAAGATTAAAACTCAAATTACAATATCTGTTATAGTAAAGATTATGCTTTTATAAATGATTGATGAACCCATTTATACCCTACATTTTTTTGTATACATACAATTACAATAAAAATTAAGTTAATTGGGAATTTTAAATTTTTTATATTTAACAAATAAATCTACTTATATTTATTCAAGTTGTTAACACAAGGGGTCAAAGAGGTGGAAGTGGAAGAAATGGGGAGAGAGGTATCTGAGAGCTGTGTGGAGAGTTTACTGACTGAGATCGTCTCTTCTTACTGCAATGGATTCTACGCCGACAAACCTGAGCTCGCCGCCCGCCGGATCGAAGCCATCGGTTTTCAGGTCGGCCACCAACTTTCCGAGAGGTAACGCCGGCAAAACACTTGAATTTGATTGGTACAGATCATATTATAGTGCTAATTTGGTGTATTTACTCTCTCTGATTTTTGGGGATAAAGTTCATAGATTGAAGTATCATAGATATGGACACCTTCAAGTATCTAAATTTTGTATTTGTTAAGTATTTATTTCGAATGTTTTCAGATTCACGAGATTATACAGTTCCAAATTGTCCTCCTGGTGTTTGAGTTTTTGACATTTTCCGGTTCAGTACATTTATGAAGTTCCAAAATGCTTAGCTTTAGGCAACTGAATTCTTAGTGTCACTGAGTTTATGTCTCAATTACTTGATCTACAACTTATATATTGTTCGAAAGAACTCAAAATGTTCCTGTTGCTAGCTTGACTCGATGTTAAGATGAAATTACTCCTTATGGCTCTGATTCTGTGGAGGAAGCAAACCAAAATCCTTAGGGTTTTGCTTGTAGTTCAAACCCTGCTCCTTGTGTCGAGGACATTCTAGATTGGAGAGTCCCATCCGATCCGAGTCACTACCCCATTTATTCCCAGGCAAAGAAATGTTAGCAATGATACTTCTTAACTGTCATTTTCCAAATTCTGTCCCTCCCATTCCGATGTGTTTAGTAACTATTATTATTATCTTCATGATCCCAGTAATATGACGCCACCATTGCCTTGCCATACGATTAGCTAATGAGTACTCCAAAGATGATGAAGAGATGTTAGTTCAACTTGATTAATTCTACAGATGAGATCGATTGTAGCCTTGGGGAAAAAGCCCATCTCAATGTGGTTCAGTGTGTGTAATAGCCAATTTGGTAACAGATAACAAGTGGAAGTATATATCCACCTGTACCATCATTTACACGAGTAATGGTCTCAAGGGAAGTCTACGAAACTTGTGGTTGACAGGATTAATTGTATGGGTTCAAAAAGATTTTTTTTTTTTTTTTTATGGATGGCTTAGGTAAGATGCTAGGCAGTGCCTAACTTGATAATAGAGTCTTACCCTAACCTTCAAGGTTGCTTGGTTAATAGAATAACCTTACTAGTTACTAAAATAGGCCCCACCCACACACAAGAAAAGATTCCTTGCCATTCATATAAAGCTTCACCAAGATGAAGTGTACTGTCAATTAGTTGACGTTATTTTATAGATATGTCATTAGCTATGGTGAGGAAAACACTTTCTCATAAAGGTTCATAGGCAAGGAAGGCAGTCACTCTCAAATTTACCTAACCTCATGACATATTTCCTAAGTTCAGTAGTGAGTCGACTGCTCAAAGACCTGTTTCTAAGTGTTCACATCTTGTCACATCCACTGCTAGTGGAATTTTTCAATTGAGACTGTATTGTGTCTTTACCTTGTTGTAAAGGACCCTTATCTCTCAAGCATTTCTAGTTTACGCTTCCCAAAGAGGTAAACCCATACAATTCTGATTTTGTGGATTTATCATTCGAGCTTCCGAGGATCTTCGAGATGAGCTTTATTTTAGGGACATTCAGTATGTTGTTGACTTCATTCATGGCTTTTAAACCTAACTTGCCTTACTATAGGAAATCCTACAAAGCGAACTGAGCTGAACAACCTAGGAGTTATTTAACAATTGATTTTGCTTACCATAGCTGCAGTCTTTTGAGCTGTTCAGTTACTTCTTGCTCCTAGGATTGACACGTGCAGAATGTGCCTTAATATGATGACTAATAAGTGCAGATTTTTCATCCCCAGACATGAGGATATATTCTAACATTGACTTGTGTGGTGGTTATCATCAGTTCCTAGTCTGCCTAAGACCCAAGTAATAAATGTTTTGCATGGATAGTCCTGCCTGTTAGTAGTCTAAAGCTTTGTTGTTCGGACTCTTCAAAAATATCGACGGGTGCGTGTCGGATACTCCAAAAACATTGTATAATCTGACACGGGTGTGACGACATTTTTGAAAAGTCCGAGCAACAAAGGTCTAAAGCCCTTAGTACCTTCATGCATGTTACTTCATTCCGTTAACCTTAACTTGTCAAAATAAATAAATAATCATTCTTATGGAGCAAAATTTATGTTAATTGCTTTCTGATTAGTGTGTTGAGCAAGCTTGCACACAAACTGTAAGGCCCACTTGAACAGGTTTGCCTAGGTAATCCCTTCGTTGTGAATGTGATGAGTTGTAAAGAATGAGGTGAGCCCAAAACTATCTCTCAACTTTGTAGTTTTCATGGGTTGGCCTTCTATCGTTGGTTCATTAAGAATTTTTGTACCTTCATGGCTTCTACCGCTGATCATTGAAGGAGATCTCTCTTCAATGATCTGTTAAGGTGGCCAGAACTTTCTTTGGTATCAAGGACTAGTTTCAGCTGAACTGGCCCTTGTGCACTTTAGCTTCAATATTGATGGTGTCTAGGCCATCTTGATTGAACCTCTACTGATCCACTGGTAGCCCGTCCAACCAACAAGCATAGGTTGTCAAGGTATCTCTTATAGGAGGGATTAAAATTAATGATGATGTAAGCATACATAACTTTGTAGGCTGAAACTCTAGGCTCTATCTTTTCTTTTTTGTTATTTCTTTTTCTTTTTATTGAGTTTACAAACTTCTGTGGCTTGTCATCAAGTTGCAACCCAGAGACTGTTCTTGCTCTGTGTTCTAGTTTGAAGTGTAATGTAGTCTCTAGATTGTGTTGAACCGTATTTTAATATTATCTGCAGTGAGTCCTGACTTTTAGTTGAGAATTTTTATCACTTCTATCTTGATCTCGGTATGATTATCCATGCTCAATATCTTATTACTAAGTTGGACCATGTCTTACCTTTCATGTTTTACTTTCTATATTTTCGTTTTTTACTAGGTATACCATGGATAGGCCCCGGTTCACTGATCATCTGGAGGCTATCAAATTCATATGCAAGGATTTCTGGTCTGAGGTCTTCAAGAAGCAAATTGATAACCTGAAGACAAATCACAGAGTAAGTTTGAGAATTTGTGCCATTGCTGCTTAAGCATGAGTGATCTCTAACTCCTGTTCATATAGGGCACCTTTGTGTTGCAAGACAATCGTTTTCGTTGGCTGTCGCGAATGTCAGTTGATCCTTCTATAGAAACTCTTGGTTCTATTCAAGATCCTTCAGCGATGGCTGAAAACAAAGCTGCACAAGCCATAGGAATGCATCTCTATTTCCCATGTGGAATCATAAGGGGAGCACTTTCAAACCTTGGAATTCCTTGTGCAGTTTCTGCAGATATATCTAATCTTCCTGCTTGTAAGTCTTTTCATTTTGAGTTCTTTTATCTGCTAATTCTCTTAACTGAGGAGGAAACTAAGAGCTTCATTCATTTGTATAATATCCATGCCTATTTGAAAAGTGGGTGGGCAAGAAATCTCTTATCTGATCGGCAATTCTGCCTAGAAGCACACATTTTGAGCACAAAGAGTACTTAAGTTCAAGGCACTTTTAGGTCATACTTATGTTATTAATTAGATAAAGATATCTCAAGACCATTTTCACATCATTGCCCTGGCCATTTGGGAAGAAGCATCAACTAGAAACTGTGGATAGTGATAGATAGATTCAACTTACGAGGTAGATTTTGCTAGGTACTTCTCTGTTTCAATATATGATCACCGGGTAACTGAAATGTCTGACTTTTGTGTAGTTGTGCAAACTTTTCTTGTTCGAATTACTTGTCTACTATATATATAGACTCCTTTTTCTTTTTTATAAATCAATGAATTTCACACCAAGCTGGTGACTATGGTAGAGGTACTATTGTTATTTCAAAAATCCATCTATCTATCTATTTATTAAAAGGAAATATTTTGTGTTACATAAAAAATGCAAATGACGAAGAAAATCCCTGTCTTTAACCATTCCAATCGTACGGAGGATTTGCTCATAATGACTTGCTTTGTCGGGATTTTGATGTTTACAGGTTCATTTGTGATACGAATAAAAGCATGATGGGCTTTTGCAAGAAGAGTGAATTATCCAAATGAGCCATTTCTGTGCTTAGTATGTTCAACAACTCCCTCACATGAATGTCCTGTATTATGTTATGACTCTAGACTCTAAAAGAAAGGATTTTTTCCAGAGAAATGTTGGTTCACATATGAAACAAACTTTTGTATAGGTATTCCGAGTACAAGCTTTCTTCTTCATGATACAATTTATCTTCTGGTTTCATGATCCATTTCTATATGCTAAGTATGTTCAATATCTCCCATGAATGTCCGAATTAAAACGATGGATGTGTTTTATTGTCATATGAGACAAACATTGTATAGGTCTTCTAAGCACAAATGTATACATACTTTAAGATCTGAAGTATACATGGCCTCTCAACGGATTCATAAGTTGCGCAAAAAGGTGGACAAATCGATCACCTGATACTCTTGCTGGTTCGTCACCACGGCTATTAAAAGAAAGGTACCTTTTCACGTTGATCGTTGACTATCAATGAGCTTCATAATAAATAATATATTCGTGTATAACGATCATACTAAAGATGTAACTGAGCATCAAAATGTAACATGCTTCTCTGTAGGAGAAAGACCATCAACTAACTATCATCCCACAATAAATATAAGAAGCCCTATCATACACAAAGTTCCAAATTTTCTATACAACCAGCGACGCGATCATGTAGTCCCCCAGATTAGAGTAGGGATATATTGCGTATGGATGATTTATAGCACGAGCATGAATCTGGCACTGACAGCAAAGCTCGTACCTTCTTACGATCAAGCAAATGCTTACATGAAGTTATCTACGATCAACTTATTCAACTCCTCCATTTTCTTAATTATTTTAGGGTTCATCAAGTCTCTGGCTTCTTTTATAAGAGTGCCTTCTTTACTCTGATTATATGCATCCAGCACTGTCCCTATCCAGTTGTATAGCTGCTCCGGAGTCCTGTAGTGATTGGGCATTTATTAGTCACAGCTAAAAAGTAAAACTACGTTAAAGAAACCGAAAAATGAGAGAAATATATAACCTCTAATGGGAAGTAGTATTTAAGACATTATATTTATGTAAAATTTCAGAATGAAATACTGTCGAAGTATAAGATTTGATACATACGTGTATAAATTATCTACATCTTCCCCTTCAAGTTCTTCTCCAGGTGTGAAGGCATCTTTCAAAGCGCTCATTCGCTCCTCAGGATCTTTAATCGTGAGTAGATATTTCAGAATTCTGATTTCTTTTGGCATGAGCCTCTGAAGATTTCCTCTTGTTGTCTTATACAAGTGATAAAGAACATCCTTGACCTGAAAAATGGAGAAGGAAAATAAGACTTCACAAGCCAAACCATTTCCCTATTAGAAAAAAAGGAATAAATTATTTGACACGAGGGGGTGAGTAGAGCCAAACACTGTGCTGAGTCAATTTACTTTTACAGAACTGCATCTCATGCAAAAGTTTATCATCAAAACACTAGGGTTGAAACATGAAATCATGTAACTTAGATAAGAATGGCCAAATGACTGCTATCTTTTAGCGCTAGCTATGTCTATCTGTCCTGAAATTCTAAAACATAGACCACCACCTCTAAGGTGGAGACCTGCTATGCTACCTGTAAAATTCCAATAGCAACTTCAACATTTAAGCATACCAATTTCCAACAATAGGTTCTCTTCAAATGCTAGATGGAAAAGGCAAAGGTCACGAGGGCAAAGCAACTTGATGGAGTGAACGCACACACTATTTTTATGGGCATACGCACTTCCCTCAATATGGAGGATAAAAATCACTTTCCCATTAGACCAATTCCAGCTCAATACAGACTGTCAAAATCAGCCTGATGCCACGTGGCTAACTACAGAGACCAATGCTCTTGAAACTTCATTTTCAGACGGCATCCCAATGATTAGGAAGTTAGAAAATTTACAACTTAGCTCAATCTTTTGGAACCTTGCCATAGCATCAATTGCAATGAAGATGTGCAACATAGCAAAAGTTCTAATTTTTGAAAACAAAAGCACCACACATAGTGGCCTATTTCTCTTGGTCATTACTAAAAAGCCTAGACTACTTGACTGGCTCATGAAACCTTCAAAGGAGGGGTATCGTTCTATGTAATATATGTCAAAAATGCAGGAGGAGGCAGAACCATAAACCATTTGTTCATTCATTGCAAACTTACGGCCCTACTCAGGAGAAATGGGTTATGCCAAGTAACACTGCAGAACTGGTACATTGTTGGAACAATGGCAGAGAAAAGGAACAAGAAAACAAGGATGAAGAAAAGGCACTAGCTTAGTCTCAGGCTTCAAATATTGTGCCATCATATATCACTTTTACCTAAACCCTAGTTCAAAAAAAAGAGGAATCATAAAACATGATGGTGAGAGACTATCCTAGAATTCATATGGTGGATATGGAGGGAAAGAAACAATAGACGTTTCGAAGAAAAGGCAAGCAAATCCAGAAGATCAAGTTTAATTGTATAATTTTGTTCACTTCTTGATGTGAGGAGTTCCTTAATGATGCAGTATTATTTTTTTAAATATTTTTTTTTATTATATGGTGCAGTATTAATTCTTAGCCTCTAGGAATCCCTATAAGATTAGAAAGGGCTTTTTTGGTTTTTTTTAGCTCAACCTGTAAATAGACAAGCACTCCCTTAGTATTGTTTTTGCTTTTTATAATACAATGACCTCCTCTTAATAAAAAAATAAGTTTATGCTAGAATAAAGAAAATACTGGAAGAAGTAAGATGTAGATTTGTATCTGAAAAAAGAATAATCTTGCCTCATCTTTTGCCATGTCCGACTCCTTGGCTGCTGACCATGCTTTTGTAATCATGAGCATCAGTGCTGAATCAAGTTGATTTTTTTGGGCCATATCATCTATTTTCTTACAAGCTGCATCCACGGAAGGAGAATTGATTATATCTTGGAATTTCAACTCTGCAGCATTCAACGCTTCCATACTTTCAGTTGCAGTATCATAAGCCTCCACAGCTACCAAACACATATTCCCTAGTTTTGCCACAGCTAATTATTAAGAAAAAGCAAAATATTGTCAGTGCAACCAATCAACAGCAGAAACAAAGTTATGAAAAGCGAGGAACTGATTTTTGTAGAGCTCATGGTTTCCAATTCCTGAATTTACAGTAAGAGGGTTACATTCCCAGAGTCAGAGATTCTCCAAAGCTTCTTCTATCTCATTGAACAAAATATTAAATTGTAGCATACTAGCATTTGCTTTATATGGCAAGAGAAGAAATTTTTCAGTTGATACCTTTTAACTTCTTTCCTTTAGACCTTAAGAGTGACTTCACATATTGTGAGCTTTGGGGGAGAGTATATGTGTTCATATATGGGAAGCAACATTTCTAGAATGTATATATCGCGAAAAGGAAATAGCGTCTTAGTGCAGATTACAGTGCAAATGTTCATCAGAAGTATGACACCAAAAGCAGAAGAATATTACAGGAAGGAGGCATGTTTACCATTTTGTTCCGCTGGATCATCATAATAGGATTCTGCCACAGTGTGAAGATGAGCAAAAAACTCTTTTGTAAAATCTTTACGACGCCTGGCAACAATATCACTAACATCCGATGGTGACCTTCTGATTGCCTCAAGAAGTTCGTTATGCCTCTGAACATCATCATCAACCTGGAAAAGAAACGTCCAAGTTGAATTTCAACTAAAACAGACCAAGCTCACATGAAAGCTGAAAATTTTAACACAAGAAATTAAGAAACTTTGCAAGAAATCTACTAATATAATCCTCCATCCATTGATCATCTCATTCCAATTAGAGCACTGCAACTAGCAACAACTAAACATAAATAACTGATAAATTTTAGTATTTATGAGCCAACCGAGGCCTTGCTGAAACTTTCTTAAAGAGGAACCTCAACTAAATGCAACGAAATAAGGTTTGATCTTATTCAAGGAGATCGGAAACTATTCCAAAATGAGTTTGACATAATTGAGCCTCTTCGGAAATTGAAAGCAAACACAGTTACTAATTCATGATTTGGCATATACAGAATGACAACTTCAATGCTCGTTATGGAAGTTAGTTACCTCTCTTAGCTTTCTTTGAAGCTTGAGAAACTTGTGCTTCATTCCAGGATCACTTTCACTGTCTGCTCGGTCCTGACATCGCTTGTAGAAATGGGGCCGAATATTGTTCCATTCCTTACTAAATGCTAGCAATCTTCTCCATTCAGTAGGTTTGGGTTTGTCAACCAAGAAGACCTCAATTAACTTGTCGCATACTCGGATCATTTTATTCTCATCCAACCCTTCAGAAGCATCTTTCCTGTCCTCTCCATTTTCCACGTCAGTTTCCTGAGTAGTAGCAGAATCAGATAATTTAGTAGCGGACACTTCCTCGTTAATTGCTCCATCTGACACAGAAGTTGTATCACCAATTACAGCAGCAAAAGATGACTGTCGCAACCTCACTCCGTTTATAGATAAGAGAGAACCTAACATTTTGAGAGACAACATTATCATTCAAACGATTTCACAGAACCAATAGACAAATTATTCTACTCCCCTTATCCATTTTTATATTGAGCTTTGACTAATCCTAGATTTTAAGATGTTAACTTAACTCAGGTAATATTAAACTAATGATACTGGATCCAAAAGGAAAGTATTAACTCAGACAAAACTTTTGTCAACTTCAAATAATCCTGTCTTCCAACTTCACCACAAATTTTCGCCAAAAACATAGTAAATTAAGAGTTCCAAAGATTAATTCGACAGAAAATACATCACAGCTAAGTTCAATTTTATATTATTTTCTTCCCTGTTAAGCATGTTTAAGTCAAAATTTGAACTTAACAATCTTGTTTTTGAATTTCACCACACATTTTGTCCAAACGCATACTAAGTTCCAAAAGATTACTTTGACAGAAATACATTACAACTACGTTCATTTTCTAAATTTTCTTTTATAAAGATATCTAAATTCAAATTTTGAACATATTCAAATAGTAAAATGATTTAGACTATACAAAATAAGATGTATCAGAAATATAATATTTTCATAATACTATCAACGGAATAGAGTGTAATATGAAGAGAGATTGAGATAAGTGTAACTAGCTATAGCTGAAACGAATTGACAAATTATTCAAGTTTCAGGAGCATGAATAAGTGACTTATAGTCGACCGGGAGAGTTTACATACCTCCGGAATTAGCTCCGGCGAGGTGCGGCTGGCGCTGTTGAATTGGACTTCGGATACGAGATAGCGGCGGAAGAAGAGAGAAGTTTCTAGAAGCAGAGCTGGACGGCCGTACAGAAACGGCATAGCATGTTGTTAAAGAAGCTGCTAGCACCATTATTTGATGCTATAAAAAAGTTCTTTTAGATTATTTTTTTTGAGGGTTTATAAGTGAAGAAGAAAGCAGATGAACTCAGCACTCACTCCCAGTTTGTTACAACAAAATACCAGGCAGATGGAAGGAAAACGGGTCGGGTCGGCTCCACCTGTGCTTTTCTGGTTTATTGGGAAAAGTATGGACCTTCGAAGATGGTGGAGTTCTTGAGTTTGGATTAAGTTAGTTGGATCGGATTTGGACTAAAATAGATTATTAAGTAATTTTAATTGAAATCAGGTTAATTTGGAATTTTTGTCAATATAGGAGCATAAATGATGAAATTAATAACGATGTGGGCAATAATAACTTTATTTTAATGATAGGGGAATAATAAATTACTATATCAAAATTGAGGGATATTTTTGATCATTTTCTCCACTATTATATTACGAGAATTCTACATCATTCCATCAAATCTCCTATTGAAGTTTTTGTGCTTACTTTCGGTTGATCTTTAGTCCTAGAATCGTTGTTATACTCTTGGTAATTTTAATATACTTGCTATTATATTATGAAAATTCTACATCATTCTATCAAAATCTCCTATCGATGTTCATTTTGCTTACTTTTTCATTACAACAATAAAAGTGATTACATTAAATTTAACTTACGTGCACCTCAATTTTGATCTCCAAAGTTTGCACTAACCGCGCAAAGAAACCAACCTGTAAACTTAAAAGGGTGGTTTATGATTCAATTTTGAACTTAGGGACGCGCTGTTAAATGTATTCAGTACCATACAAACACAGCCATAAATTTATTCAAGAAAATGCTATCTCCCAAAACTGAAGTAACTTGGATATCAAACCCTTGTTCTCAGGTCTGTCTCCAAAGTCATAAAAATAATTGCATTTTACTAGACAGTATCATACATAAACACAAGGAGGCAGTTGATCATATGAGGATGAGAGATACATGAAACCAGGCGAGCAGCGGAGAATGAAGAACTAGACGTATATTTCTGTTTCTCCATAATCAGTAGCAGCATACTCCTTGCATGAAAGACAATACCACCCTTTCATAACTAGGGTTGTTGACTTCATATACTAGATTTCATTTTGCAAATGGAAGTACAAGAATCTTCTAAAAAGTTCAACACTATCACGATGTTTTCTCAAGAATGATGCACCAATTTGATTTATCATAGAATCTATCAACAAGAATGGCATTGTCTAGACCAGCCACCAACCTGTCGAAAAACAGAACATTTTGGTTAGTGCAGCTCATTGTTACAAATTGGTAGAACTTCTAATTTGGTGAAACTGTGTAACAGAGAGGTACCACCTCATCTTGCCCACTCCTCGAAACCCTCCCACCCCAAACAGAAAAGGTGGGAGAGGGTATGAAAGAAATAACTAAAGAACAAATTAGAGTTGCACAAGTACAAGCCCTCCGATGATGGAAAAGAAATACTAAACTAAACTTTACTTATAAAGAGAAACTTATCAGCTGGAAGCAGAGGCTCTTTTGATTGGTTTTATTCATACATCTATATGCAGGCACTTTAGTGTATGGGGATAAACAGTAAAGTTGTCATTATTACTTCCGAATAAGGTTGACGGTGACTCCTGCATTGCCAACAATGTGATAATCAAAACTCTAAAGCTCATTGGTCTTTTGAGGTCAATACAATTCCACAGACTCACATGGGACCTCCTGAATATTGATATGTTTTTAGAGATTCAAACTCTATACCATATTATTACGACAGGATTGATTGTACACTAAATTTCTACTCAAAATCCAATACTAAGTGTTAAAGCTGTCTTAGCCAAAGAAGACACAACGGAAAACCTATAAGAAGTATAAAGAAGATTTGGTTGTCTCTGTTGATTGGAAAAATTACTAACCATGACAAGCATTTGTTAACATATAGCGAAAATGATATCAGTCAAAACAAAAAAAGAGTATAGAGATTTCCTTTACTTTTTTAAAATTGAAAAGAAATTACCTCTCAAGTTCACCTTCACTAAAAACATGGTAATATCTATTGTATACCACAGAGCCCTTCTTATCATCTTTCTTTGCCAAACCACTAGCCAAGGCAACAGCTGAAGCCCCACTAACTTCAGCTCGATGATAAGGTAAGTGCCAGGGAACGAAAAATTCCTGCTGCTCTAAATAACCTTTTCCAGACCCAGTAGGCAAAGAATGACCTTCATCCAGAGATGTTGGGTGCATAACTTCAGCTGATTTTACTTTAGAAGAGTTTGCATGTAGACCTTTCAACTGCTCCCCTGCACTATTTTCCTCTGCTTCTGGGATGCTTTCAAGGATACGAGGAGATGAAGGGTTGCGAACTCGAGGACTCCCTGGTCCTATCCATTCCTCTACATACCTTTGGTTAAGTGGAGTCCACTTTTCAATCAGTGAACTGTCTTCTTGCTCCCTAGCCCAGACAGTAATTAGAACACACCCGCCCTTTTTAACAACACGGACAAGCTCCTCTACCGCTTTCCTCCTCCTACTTTCAGTACTAAGGTGATGCAACACAGCTATAGAAATTGCTGCATCACCATAACCAGTCCTATATGGTAGGTTCACAGCATCTGCAACCAAAACTTCCTGCTCTTTATCTGCACATATATTAATAAGAGCCGCACTAATGTCACAGCCAATGAAGAAACAATCAGGATTTAATCCTAAGTATTTCCCATTTCCACAACCAGCGTCTAAGATGAGAGAACCGGGAGATAATGAGCTTAAGAAAGCTGACACTTTAGGCCACTTCGCAAACCGAGTGGAACTGAAATGGGGAGCAATGGCATCATAAACACCATGGACATACTTCTTTTCAATTTCTGGGGTTGATTGAACGTTTGAAGAACATTTTGCTTTCACTGACACAGGACGTAGAACAGGAGCCTCTCCCACAGATTTCACTGTATGCAAACTAGATGCACTATCAATTCCAACTTCGTTCATCGTACTAAAACTTCTTGTACGGAAAATATAACCAACTATAACAGTAGATTTAGTATATATTCCTTCAAAACAAAATAACCTTGCCGTTCCAACACCAAAGAGCATCAACTACATGAATGGTATTTGACAAGAATCTGCTCAAACAACAAGCAAAAGCGATAGCAACTCAGATTCACAACAAATTTCTCAACCAAGCAATCTTCCAATAGAAAAACAAAATATTTCTTCACTCCACTGAAGCTCTTTTCTTTTCTTTTCTTTTCTTCTCTATTCTATTCAACCATACAAAACATTCTAATCCATTACATAATAACATTACCTGAAAACATCCTATTGGATACACAAATTAGGATTAGCATTTAACTTAATGACGCATTTTGGGTTGCAATAATACGAATTAAAAAAGGTATTCTCTAACAAATTGACTTTCAAATTGGGAAAAAAAAAACTTTTAGTACATTAGAATGATCTGATAAGAGTATTGTAACTTAACAATACCCAATACTATGATGTATATTTCATTTTTTGTAATGACGGTGGTGTTTGAGCTAGCTTGAGCAAACACAACAAATCCAACAAACAGCCTAACTACAGTCCACAAGCACAGTGCCAATTAAACCCACATATGAATTTTAGCTGGGATTCGAACCTGAGATCTCCGGGCTAATTTTACATCAAATGCCTCAAAAATAGGAATTCAACATACAAAAACAATAATAACACAATTCACATATCCCTATTTATTGGAATTAGAGTGGGAAAAATAGGAACTTACAGATCGATTATCGTCGGAGAAAGATAGGAAGAGGAGCAAGCAGTGGTTGCAGTTCAATTTATAGTCTCAACTGGAGAGTGCTATTTTAAACTTTGTATCTTAATCTAATAGTAGTAGCAATGAAAACCCTAATTCGTGATTTTACCCAATGAAATTTGAATAATATTTTTTTGTTTACATTAAAAATAAAAGTTAAAAATAATATATCATCCAATGATTATATAACTTCATTTTCTTTGGGGTCAATTTTGTTAGGTGAGGTTTGAAAATTTGTCTCATTCTTTCTTATAAATGTTTGAAAAGTTTTTTTTTTTTTTTTAAAAAAAACATTATTTCCCTAGTGAGAAACTTAAGGAAAAAATCATCACCATTAAAGCATATATATATCATAATATAATTTTTTTTTGTAATTTATAATAGGTTTAAATATGTATGAGTATTCCCTAGATTATGATTGATTTTCAGAGACACATCTTAACTAAACGTATTACTCTTGAAATTATTTGTTTCGTAATTATATACACTTTTTTCTTACGTGGCATACTCCGTGATTCCACGCAATTGAGGCGCGTGAGAGATATTTGAATGTCACATAAGTTAAAAAGGGACACAAAATTACCAAAAAAATAAATTCACGGGAATAGTAAAACCTTAGTTTAGTTAAAATACGTTTATGAAATTTCGATCATAATTTACGAAGGATACTTGTGCATTTTCTCTCAACTCTTTATGACATAGCGTGTAAGCATGTTTGCAAGCTAAACTTTACTTAAACGCAACAGCATCATACCTAAATTAATTAAAATACACAACTTTAACAAGACAGATTTGTAAAGTTTTTGACATAATCTACCATATATACCAAACAAAAATAGTTCTAGGTTGTCTCTAACCAACCTCAAATACCTAAATGATGGGTTACCTCCAACATTTTATTGATTGTACTATATAAAAATTCTTTACACTGTCGATATATAAATAAGTCAGAATACAAGAAAGTGTGTCCTTTTTCTTCTATTTTCTTTATGCATGGAATGTAAAGACACATTATAAATAACTCACATGATAATAGATAATAAAAAATCAATTGGGAACCAGCAAATATAACATGTCTAATCTATTACTTTTGCTATTTTATGAGGCAATATCACCAAATCCTCAGATAACAGTGACAAGAGCCAAGTTGAGTTGAGACCAAAGAAACAAGAATTTAACTTATACATAATAGCATGTTGAAATTTCTTGTAATATAGGCTATAGCATACAAAGTTGACGGTAACTCTGAGAATGGAGGTAGAATCCAAAACTAGTTATTCAGTCCCCAGTCATAAGGTAGGTACACCACCTTCAGCTGACCATTGGCGAGCAACTCGAGCATAGCTTGAGATACCGATGAATCCAAGTAATTTGCAGCATGTTTCAATACTTCAACCTCGTTATTCCCAAAATCAACACTAAACCTGAGAATTGACAAAAGAAATAGCAATTCTTAGTATGGTGTTATTGAAACTCTATGTTACGCAAGTATAACAATCAGATATCCAGATCATTGCATAGGGTTGTTACTAGAACGGGAGGGAGGACACACCCCTGAGGATTACACAAATGAATTAAGAACTTACCATCTCAAGATTTTACTAACGTATGCAACCTTGGTACTAAGATCAACAATTAGTCCTCCATCTCTTAAGAAATCACTGGCAGACTCCACCAACTCTTTATCTATATTTCCAGGTGAATAACATCGAAGAGCAGGCCCAGATCGCATACCATTAACCAGAGCAAAATGAACAAGAGGCTCTGAATAAGGAAGAGCTACCTGAAAGAGCGAGGTGGATTATGGGGGGATTAGACAGATAATGGATCAAGAAACATTACATAATATAAATGAAGGGTCTCAAAATACAACCACGTGGGCCAACACAACAACTAATCACTGCAGCTCCAATTCTATAACCAGATTGTGCTGTCAACATTTTGCACCAAAATTCATGGAATCAAAAACTTGTACTATTATATATCAAGTCAAATCTATAACCAGTCCACTGATAAAGCTGCTTCATGGAAACACACAAGAATAGAAACAACTGATACTGATGCAAGATTACTCTCAAGCAACAGTATATGCAGACAGGCAACAGCCCTCTCAAGATGTAGACAATAAGCATTAGTTGCACTATATTCCTTCCAGGGAAGGGAATGGTTACAACTTTAAAGTGGCAGCAGAAAAACTCCTATTATTTCTCCATGCGAGAAAAGCTAAAAATATATAACTCGGTGTTTCAACTGGAACAAAATGTTAGCCACTTAAAGTACTTCATCTACTAAAAACTTAGCCAAAGAAAACCACAACAAATTATGATAGTTTTTCCATCTTCAAGGATCACATGTATTAATTGTTCCTCCAGATGTGAACCTTGCCATTTGTGCTAGTATAGCTCATAACGAATGTCCGGTTTCCAAATTCTACATATGTAGGAATCAAAGATATAACTGTGACCAGGTAAACAGAGTCTTACCTTAAGGCGCTTGTCTTTGACTCCAAATGGTTTGATTAGATTGTATGGTGGTCTCTGATTGCTCCTTAAGATTCCATTGTGGATAGCTGATAGTGAATATGTGCACCCACCAATGACATATTTGAACTCTCCAAATAATTTTCTCCTCTCCATTGGTCCAGAGGGATGTCCCCAAACCAATATTGCATGAATGGCCATCATGTTGTAGAGATTAATAAAAAAAGCAAGCTTCTCCTCCCTGGGCATGTCTTTCAAGTTCACTCTTTGAAGCTCCTCGGTTATTCTCAAGTACCTAGAAGAGCAACATTCAGTCGATACCAAGAAATACAAGTTCTACAAGCATGGTACAGTGTACCCAAGTATGAACACACATTGGATATCATCCTGTGATTCTGTTAGCTTATGGAACCCAAGAAACCAACCTTGCAAATTCCTCGCTGCCGTGGATGCTTCTATAATCAACATGTCTTCCATCTTCAGATGCATAAGCTTCAAAAATTGCATGAGACAAAAATCTCAATCTAGATGAAATTTCTATTATGGGCTTGGGCTTCACTTCTGTTAAACCCCTCGGTATGTTCTGACACTGAGATACAAAGGGATCATCGTCAAGGAAACGATACAGACTGTTATCATCTTCAAACACATTTTCACTGTAAAAAACAAGGAACAGGCACACATATCAGACGGATTAGACACTGAGACAAAAACACATACACACTGTAGAGATGGATGAAAAGAAAAAACAGATACTTACTCTAGTACATGTTGAAGGAAAAGATTGATTGCAAGCTTCCTACCAAATTCAACAGCCTAAAGGATAAAAATCAATAAGAAGTGTTATGATCCACAGCACGAAAACTGTTTCTAAAAGCGAAAAGATCATATAGGAAACAAGGCGGATGGGAATTTTAAGCAAGAAGCAAGAAGTGTTGCATGCTTTTGACATGAAGCACAATATTTACCACAAATACACATATTACCTAACAAATATGCATTTTAGATTTAAAGCATACGATTGCAATTGAAATACCAAGTACAACATCCAGAATACAAGAATGACAATATTAGTTCAACAACTTAATATATATTATTATATGTAATTTCTACGAGGCCAAGGAAAGATAAATTCAATCACATAATAGATCTTTTAAATCTCAGAAAAAGACCATAAAAATTAATTGATGCATTGCCACCAAGGCCTAGCTCGAGTGGCAAAAGGTGGAGGATTTGTGGCTTAGGTCACAGGTGCAAGCCCCACACCATGCCAAGGGAAGCCTAGTATCTAAATGGAAAAGGGTAGAGGGGCAGGTCCATTATCAACCGAGTTTAGAAGGTTGTGATTGGTCCAAAGGGCGAGTCACAGGAGATTTCTCGGTAATAAAAAAAAAATTGATGCATTCAGTATGGTATTTAATAAATTTAGTAATTATGAATCTGTAATAAGAAAGTAGAAGAGGAATGCAACAGAGACATCCAAGATCAAAAAGTAGCAGAAAAAGAGAACCCAAAACTGGAATAAGAAGAAGGAAGTATTCATTGTTAGAAGAAGAAAAATGCAAAGAGAGAAGTGTATCAAAGGAGTAGAGAAACTGAATTAGTAGAAAGAGAGGGATAACAAGTTCGAGAAGAAGAAGACAATAGTGATATAGAGAAGGCTGAAAACAGTAGAGAGTAGAGAGAAAAGTATTGAGACTTAAGATTTTCACACATTCTCTCTTTCTTTTTCATATTTTAAGGTCATATAATTAGCATCAATGTTTTGCACCTCATTCTATGAACATACACTTGCTTCACCCATGAAGGGATAACTCCTCGTGTAGCATCTCCCAATCGCTTTAACTGGTGAAGAGATGATTTTTGATAATACAGCACACAGATATGGTGTGGACTAACTATATGGATTCTTCTTGCTTTCTAGTTCCATATCTTCTAAAGATTATGGAAGAGAAATTAACTAGATGGATTTCTTCATCTCTTTGTGAGTCCATTTTTTTCGTCTACCTATTGGCACCAGTGCATAAATATTTGCTGAGTTCACTCCCCATCAAAATTTCTTTCAAATTTTGATTTCAACAGTAATATTCGCTGAGTTCACTCCCCATCAAAATTTCTTTCAAATTTTGATTTCAACAGTAAAATCTCCAGTGTTCTATCAGGAAAATGTGAACATGATGCTCTTAGACCACACACATATTTCGAGTAAACATAATGAAAGGAGACTTTCAGGTTTTAAAGAGAAAATAATCACATCAAAATGTGTGTGTGTGTAAAGTAAATGTACAGTTTTGCAAGGATTAACAATATACCTAACCAATTTATATTTTAGTTTTCAGTCCAATAATTGAGATCATGGAATGAACTTGTTCTATTTAACAATACTAAAATACAATTCCAAGAACAGTTAATGTATGAAAATTATTTTTGCATGTAGAAATAAATATGTAACAATAAGACACAAGAAAAGAAATGACTTTTAGTCAGGAAAGAAATATTTGAGTACAAAACATGAATATCCTACAGGAGTATTATCTACATAACTATTGAGTATTAACCTGGTGACATCAGACATATATATAATGATTTCAAGAGGAAGTTTCACTCTGCTGTTTATGTAGAAAATATTAGTAATAGTTACAAACAACAAGACATGGAATATTAAGTATCAAAGCAAAGCCTAATAGACATGGATTAACGACCATAACTCGCATGTTGCGAAATTTTGCTATGGTGCCATTTTTATGATCACTTATTTTAATCCAGTTAACATAAGCTAATTCTTTATGCAATTTGAAAACTGACCTCTTCCCTTTCCAAGTACTGATCTTCTGACAGGAAGTCCACAGCTTCTGATCCCAGGAAACAGTTGGTGAATCTGCGCAGCTTATAAAACCGGTCTTTCAAAGCAATAGATTGTTTCATTTTTTTAACAATAACAGCTAGCTCATCGATAGACCCACTACTAGACAAATCATCTTCACCAGAAAGAGGTGGTAGAGCAGCTTCAAATGATGGTGCTTCATCAACTACATACTCAATCTTCTCTGAGAGCTTTCCAGACTCATCCAAGCTCTTTAGCTCACTCCATCCCCCTATTAGAACTTCATTAAAGAACACTCTAGGAACAACAGAATCACCAGCAATTTTCTCCAGCTCCATCTTTCTACTAGGATACACATCAATGTTGATCTCAACATATCTGAGTCTTTTCCGGCGTAGAAAAAGTCTTGCCTCTTTACTTTCGTGGCATCCCAACCTTGTATACAATATAATCCTTCCCTTCATGGCTATTGGTAGAACTGCTTCTGGTGAGACCTCTGTATCCACAAGTCTGTTTCTGGTATCATCACGTAAAATCCCAATTAAGCTTAGGGGATTCCATCCAGTCCGTTCGGCAGTTTTCTGAGACACGGCTTGCGTTTCATATTCTTGCGATGCAACAGCACTCTTCTCAAAGCATTTACTCTTATCTTCTTCAGCTGTAACATCTTGTCCGTCATCACTTTTACCAGAAAGGCGGCGCAGAACAGTACTCATCGCAACTGTACTCTTCGATCTAACAAAGTTTGTAAGAGCCACTGCCTTCTCAGGCCAAACATATCCCTGCGCCTCTGAGTCACGATGTACAGAACGAGCTGATAAACTCCTATTAACACCCATCCCAGGTTCTTCTGTTCCATCAAATACAGGTTCTGCTTCCTCCTCATAAACAACTTCGTTGAGATTCTTATCACTTTTGCGGGGACTTTTCAAGTCCACTTTGACACAATCAGTCTTCTTTCCAATCAAACCAGACATATCTGCTTCGGAGCGTTGCTGTCCACTTTTTAACGATTCTAGTTCCCCTAGGATGAGAACTTGATCTAAATTGGGTTTATCAATCTCATTTTTATTAGCAAGTAAAGAACTTGATGCGCTTTCACCTAAAGAATTCTCCTTCCCCGGTCCATTAATTGTATCAACTTGACTCTTCTCAGCACCAGAATGTAAAATAGAATTATCAACAGAAATTTTCTTTTCTTGTTCATCCATACGATCATTCACTGTATTCGCCTCCTCCGGAACATCTGGTATACTCCCTAAATTTCTCTGGCTAGAAACTTTTTTTTTTACAGATTCATTGTTAAGAATAGGTTCATTTGCTTCCTTTTCAGCAGCAGGATGATTGACAGAACCTTCCATAATAGCATCTTCTTTTTCCATGACGTGAGTCTACTATCATGGGAACACTCAACAGCCACAGTGAGTTTCTTAATTTGGCAGCTGCCAAAAACTACCAAATAAAAAAAAAGTTATAAGTTCCAAGAAATCTATGAACAAAGCAAGAGGCGTCTCTCATCCGCGAGCAACAAGTTTAAACAAACATCTACTTTTTATTCTACTTCCAATCACAACACAACTATATGAAACTTGTAATTCCTACACTGGACCAACAACAACAATAACACACCTAATGGAATCCCACGTGTGGTCTATGGAGGGTAGAATGTACGCAACCTTGCCCCTACCATACGCAGGTAGAGAGGTCGTCTCCTATAAACCCTACGCTCAGAACCATAACAACACATTAATCTCAGTACGAAAAACTTATTTCCTCCACGTTTCTTTTTACATTTCGCGCAACTCGACTGATTCCGCGAGATATTCCCTCCACTATTATTAGCTTACTGTTTTCACTTTTTTCAAGTACACTGTACTAAACATTTCTACGCTACCCTCAATCAAAAAAAAAAAATCTTCAATCCTCCATTAATCAACATTAAAAACATCAATTAATCTAAAATCTTCTAACATAACGAATTAATCAAAACCTCCCAAAAAAAAAAATAACTACAACAAGAGGATCAATCACCTACAAAATTTAAACTAAATTTAGACCAAAAATAAACTAAACATTCTAAAAAAAATCAGGAATTCAAAATTCAATTTGAGTGAAGAAGATGCAAAAAAAGGTTTAATAAAAAAAAAAACATGCAAGTAATAGGGAAAACGTAAGAAGAAAAAAAAAACTTACAGATCTGAGAGGCGATAAAATAGGGAAACAGAGAGAAAGATGGAGAATATAAGGGGAGAAATTAGGGGGTAATAAATGAGAAATGTAAGAAAAATTAAGGACTTTGAAATGAAACCGTCGTCGTTACTATTAGTACCAAATGAAAATATGAGTAACAAGCGGGAACTTGTTTTTTTGGGTGATTCATAAGGAATTTTATTTTATTTTATTATTCTACTTTGGGTGTGTATGGGTTACGAGGAAAATAAGTGATTTTTTTAATTTATTTTTTAAAATTAAAAATATTTATGTATAATCTAAGCGGATATTATGGAAATTGAAGATGAGAGGTGGGTGTAGGGTGGTGGCGATGGAGGTTATAGCGATGGGTGAAAACAAGATGTGTTGGATAGTTGGAGTATAGGCAAAGGTGGATTTATGAGGCGAGAGAGTGTTCAAATGAATTTCGAAAAAAAATCATATTGCATATTTAAGATAATTCTTTTTCTTATAAATAGAGAGAGATTTTGAATACTTTGAAAATAAAATTAGAGATTGGTTCAGTGGTTTATGGGTTCGAAGAGGTTTCATACTGAATATGAATGTGGTGAAATTTGTTTATGCTATATTCATTTTTAAGGAACTTGTTTTTGATTGGAAAACTCTATTGCGTTGACCTTTTCTAATAACCGGAGAATTTGAAACTTGAGATGTTAGAAGGTGCAAAATCAATGAGCGCAGAAGCTGCTGTAATTGTTTCTACGAGAGAGAGACTCAACCGAGTTTGAAGATCCTAGTTATGTCATACGATTAATTCAAAAATTGAAAAGTTGCAGGGATAACAAAAAGAGGGTGCTTTCTAATATTACTCTGGAAAAAAAAGAGATTATTTCGCCCTAGTAGAATAAAAATTAGGAAATTGAAGAAAACAAATGCTTTGGTTGCAATATTGTTTCAGAGCAGCTCGTAGATATGGAAGACATGAGAATTGATGAATTTTTACTTTTTTTCTTTAGTTTGAAATGTATTTGTGCTTTAGGGCCCGTTTGGCCATAAATATATTTGGGAAAAATTTGGCAAATAATGTTTGTCCATACAATTTGCCATTATTTGGCAAATATTTTTGGCAAATATCCCAAATTTTCAAATACTAGTTTTTTCTAGTATTTGGGCCAAATCTCATTATTTGGGATATTTTGAAAATTAAAATTTTACCCCAATCTTTTATCTTTTACAAAAACACCCTCTCTAGTTGTTGCTTGCGTTGTATTACATCATTTTTTACGTGAACACCAAAATAGTGATGAAATATTTAGTGAATATTAAATAATGATATGATTGTTGATGAAAATTATTAAAAATTGGCTTTAGGTAACAAGGTCATGTACTTTGTCTGCTTCACGATACATGAAATAATTCTTGTTGCACTCACTCCAAATTACCACATTGTTTTAGTGTCATAGACATTATTTGTTATTGTTGTAACAAACATTCAATTGACTTGTAATACAAACTTTTAGTTAGTTTTGATAGTTTTTAAAACTTGTGCGTATAAATCATATTTTTCTAAAAAGGTGAAATATATTTCCCAAATTTTATGGCCAAACAGATGGTGAAATTTCACCCAAATTTTCACTCAAATAATATTTGCCAAGAATATTTGGAAATCTATGGCCAAACGCTAGCTTAGTTTGTCAAATACTAAATGAAAAAAATATGATATTTTGTGTACTGTGATTATCATACTGAATAGCAAATTACAATAACGAAATTTTGGAGATCAAACAATAAACATGGAGTGCTAAAAATTATAAAGTAAATGGTGCGCTTAAATTGTTTAATAAGTTGTATGAATGAATTTTTGAGAGATTTATGTCAAGTTTGAGTAGCAATTCGATACATAATTAATGAAAATGTAATGAGTCCCTTAAGTGTGGATCAAAGTCGTTGATTGAGAATCTTCGTACTTAAATTGCATTTGTTTTTTTTTAAGTGTATACTCACCCCACATTGCTTACAATAGATTTAGGCAATAGAAAAAGTAAATTCTAGGAATAGCAAATTAGAAATCATATTACCACTCTATGGTTACAATTTTGTTATTTCCGCTCTATAGCAAACTTAGTTTGCTATGGAGCATCTGATTTTGTACAAATTGCAGGTATTTAATTTGATTAAATTGTGTCTATGAAAATTGCATGTGTATATGCATTTGTTATATGTGTTACATTAGAGTGACGAGCAAGCACATGAGAGAGAGCAGAAAGAGCAAGCGAGAGAAGTGAATTATATATGGATATTGGTTAGATAATTGTATATATGTAACTATTATGTACATGTATCAATGACCGTGTTTGTATATCTGTATAAATTTGAATTTATATACAATTGAATCGAGCTAAATCATTTATATTTGTATATCAAATCTCTCTCGCTTTATATAAATACATGTTGTACATCGTATTTGTATAATTTGTACTTGTATAAAGCAAGAAAGAGAACGACAAAAAGAGAACTGATCAGAGAAAGATTTGTATTAGTGTAATTATAGATGTATTGGACGGCGAGATATGTTTTGCATTTTTATATACAACATGTCTCGCTTTACACAAACACAAACGCGATTTATACATTTGTGTTTGTTTAAAAGTGAAAGAAGCGAGAGAGAGAATTGGACGTGGTGAGAATGACAATGTAATTACTACGAATCGGAATTAAATGAAATTATAGCTATAGAATTTATTTTGAATTAATAATTTGTCATAATGCACAATTTTTTCAAAAAAAAAAGAAAAACTACTTCATTGTAATTTTTCTTTCCAATAATAAAAAAATAATTAAATGTCACTTGCATGTAGCAATGAGCAACAAATAATGCAAAAAAGAAAAGGGAAAATTGTTGAAAAAAATTAGAAAGAGAATAAAGTGAGAATTTATTTTTTTAAAAAAATGAAGATATATATTATAAAAATGACTGATCAAGAATTTAATTGTTTTTCTATTTTTTTTTATTGTTGGGTCCCTTGAAATTTATATCTGACGTGCATCGCTTGGTTGTATTTCACTCATTTACCGGGTGGAATTTGAGTTTTTTTATTTAAGTTTTAGAAAATAATATATCTACTCGTACACTGATGAAGTTAAAGATCAAAATTATAACTTAAAATTAAATCAAGGGTCCAAGTTATATATTATACCTAAACTAAATATATGTTGTTATATGTATAATTAGGTTAACATTCATAGATGGGATAATTTAAAATTTGTTTAAGATTATGTAAGTGGTGTTAAATAAAGACAGTCAATCTCTCAATTTTGGATTGTGAAAGCTTAAGTCTTAATTCATGGAAAGATATGACATGAGTATTACAAAATTTTATATTGAGAAGTAGGTTGCTAGGTTACCTAATTGTTTTTCTTAGTTTTATTGTTTTTCATATTATATAAAAATGAAAAAAAGTTCAAGTGGAATTATTAAAATATTCTTCTATAATATAATTTATTTTTATATTTAATACTAATAATAACCAAGTAAACTAAAAGCTATTAATCAAAAGTGTCAACAAGAAGTTATTTTTTCCCACTTCTTATTAATCGTTTTGATTACCTCATGTTCACCTCGGAAACCAGTCAAAAGGCTAATGCTTATAACTTATATAATAAAATTTAGGGATAATGCATAAGTATCTCTTCAACTTATGTTCGAAATTTTAGAGATACACTTATACTATACTAAAGTCCTATTATTCCTCTGAGCTTATTCTATTAATAATTTTCTACTTCTTTTCAACCTACGTGGCACTATCTTGTGGTCCAACGATGGTTGACTTTTTTCGTCAAGCTACAGCCACGTAGGCCAAAAAGGGGTAGAAAATTACTTATAAAATAAGTTCAGGAGGTAATAGGACCTTAGTATAGTATAAGTGTATCTCTGAGATTTCGGACATAGATTGAGGAGGTACTTGTGTATTTTTTCTAAAATGTATGTATTTCTTTTTTTGGTTAGGATTGAAAGTGGTTAGGACGTCATGTAAACATTATAATTATAAATTAGGCCAAAGTCATATGCGGCCACTCAAAGTTGTCCCGATTATTCATTTAGACACCTGAACTAGGACTTATACCTATTGAACACCTAAATTATCAAGAAATGTGCCTATTAAACACAAAACGCTGATGTGGCAAAATAAGTGTATCTCACTGCTGCTGAGCGCGTGAATGCATTTTTTTAATTTTTTTTAAAATATTTATACCTACTTTGTTGACACTTGGCATGCATTGACTAAATATATATAAAAAATTAATTTAATTAAGCATAAATCTTTTAAATCATTAAAAAAAAACAAAAAAAACCCACACTCATCTTCCTTCAACCCACCATTTTAAAAACTTCAAATTTCTCTGCTTTTGTTATGATTTTTTTTTTCATTTTTTGTAAACAAAATACCTGCTGAATTTTCAAGAAGAAGAAAAACTGAAACATTTGGAGTTAAAAATTGACCAATATCTGTATTTTTTTATTTTCAATAACTCCAATTGAGCAACTATCACCATTCATAAACTTATTAGAAATGCTATAAAATATTTGATATAATTTTAATTTCTCTTTGTTGTCGATTTTAAAATAATTTATCAAGGTCGATTATATTTATAAAATCGGAATAGTCGTCAAAGGAATAACATATAATGAAGAAAATGAAAGAGAAAAACATTTGGTGGATGAATTCGAAATGAGATGGGGTTAGGCATTTTTTTTTTGTTATGCAGAGGAATGGTGATTGTGGAACAAGAGAGAAGAAGAAGAGAAGAAGATGAAGAAAAAAGGGCTGTAAGTTAGATGGGATGGGGTTAGGTGGGGGTGAGGGTGAGGGGTAAGATTTTTTTTTAATTAATTTAATTTTTTATATATTATTAAAGGAAGGAAAATATTCTTTATATTTTAAAATTAAATTAATGGGCCCATGTGCCACGTGTCGTAGTTCTATTCGTAATTTCTGTCAAGATAAAGAGTGTGCATTACACGCACAATATTTGTAAAGATAGTTGTTATTTTATGTTCAATAGATAAATATTTATTAATATTAAAGTGTCTAATAGGTAAGAGTCTCAGTTGAGATGTCTAAATGAATTATGCGGACAACTTTAAGGGGCTATCGATGACTTAAGCCTATAAATTAATATGGTGATAAAGAAGATGATAAATAAAATTATACTAAAAAAGACATAATATTATTAAATGATAGGATCAATTGACCTACATACGTATTAAAAACTAATAAAAAAAGATGAAAACGATAAAGTGAAAATCTCTTCATAAACAAAATCTCTAAATGACTAAATTATGGATTCTATTGTGTTTATAGTGTGAAAAGAGGGGTCTTCTAACTATAGAATCACATATGTTTTCTCTAATGAAAGAAAGTTCAAGCATTTATGATAATACTTTAACTTTTCTTTTAAGGAAAAAATAAATTTTAAATAAAATAGAAAATTAGGAACAAACTCCAACATTTTTTACATGATAAAAATAAAGAATCTAAATATATATATACTTTGTGCTAAATTATTAGGTCAATTATGGCAAATTTTCATGAGACGTAGAAACAATTGAGAAAATTATCTTTGTGGTGAAAAAATTTCCTAAAGCTCACACAAACCCAGCTCCACATCCTACACTCACATAATTTATTTTTTTATTATTTCTTGTAAGCTAATTACTAAGGGTTTCTTTAACAATCTTGATTTGTCAAATAATATCAATTTGAAATTTTCAATTCTAACTCACTATCGTTGATTCAATCTATAGTTTTTAACTTACCCATAGTTTACATAATAAAAGTATGCACCGTGGTTTAAGATTAAGACTAGATAATCAATCCATTAATTATGAGATTAAAATTAAATTGTGAATTAGAAATAAGGTTCACCTCACAAATCATACAATTACAACAAAATTAGAAGTATATGCGTTCGATTACCTCAATAATATAATGTTGGGATACTTATTATATGAAGTTTGGCCGACTAATTTATAAAATATGTATAAAATAATGAAATATGTTAACCCTATTTGTTAATCTATACATATTCAATATAGATATACACATTTTTTTTTATTTTAGATATATTTTCATACTAAATGTACACAGTATATACATTTTATACATATTTTGACCATGTTGGAGTTCTAAAGAATCCACGGACCAGGCCCATTTCAGCCCAAGATTCCAGTCCAAGCAAGCCGGGTAATGCAGCCCATCATCTAATATTTTGCATGTAGAAATTAAAAAATGAAAATGGTGCATTATAGTAAACTATTAACTAAAAATAAATGTTATAACTACAATTTTATTTAATTTTAATTCGTAGCAAACACTTTATCATTCAGAGAATTTCGCTCGTCATTCTCCCTCGCTTCTCTCCTTTATACAAACACAAATACATATATATCCGTCCTATACACTTATAATTATACAAATGTAGATCGTCTCATGTCCAGTTATCTTATGCCTTTCTTTCTCTCTCGCTTTATACAATATGTTAGAGAATTTTTTTTAACATATTGTTAAACATTAAAAAAAAATATTACGTCATATAGCACAATATATATTATAACTATTATATTTGGGAGAACATTATGCGTAAGATGTCAATCTTGTATAAAAATGTACAATAAAATATAAATTAGAAGCGATGCGTATGCATAAAAATATGACTTAAACCAAATTGGATATAATGCTTTATAATACTTTATGTTGAGTTACATGACACTAATATTTTCTTCAAATATGGTTAAACTTTATTACATTAATGCTCAATTAATTAATAATATTTTCTTTGAGATAATAATATTCACTGGCTTCGACTTGGTCAATGAAAAAATCACTCATTTTGATAAGATAATAAAATGATATATTTTCAGAAGATTTTTGTATAAATATACGGTCTCATTAATATTATAAATTAATAATTCTTTAGAGTATAAAAATATCTAAGAAAATTTAGTGAAATATGATTCTATTATGTTTTATTTTTGTTAAATTTAAATCTAGTTGAAGCTCCGTTCTAACTTTTCTTATTGTATTGATCCAAAAGTTTCAGTGTTGTCTTTTCTATTTGCACCATTAAATTGTGAAGAGTTCTAGATGCAAGTGTTTCCTTACGTGTAGCTGGTTCCAAAGGTATTGTATCATCTCCATTATTCTAACATATGAACCTCTGAACATGTGTCATTTTCACCTATCAAATAGGTTATTAACGTCTATTTTATTACAATAGCTAAGATCATTAATTATGATCTTAAGTTCATGAATGACGTTTTTTCAGATGAGTTCTTTCAAATTCTTTCAGGTTTCAGTCCTGTACAATTTTTTGGTGTCAAAACATTCTTTAAATTAATAAATACTAATTTATCGATTAAATAATACCTCTGCAAAATAATAAATAATATTTCATAGTCAAACCTATATTAATTCAGAGAAATTTTACTATAAATATATACAAATATTTAAGTAATCCTAACCACATTTTTATACACTTTGTATCTGTATAAATGTGAGATGGAGCGAGAGGCGGAGAGTAGCGAGTGAGAGTTTGAGGGAAGGAGGTGTCAGACAAACAGTTTGCTACATGATATAATTAAATTAAAACATAGTTATAGCATTTAATTTGATTTATTAGTTTGTCATTATATACAATTTTCCCTAAATTAATTATAGAAGAAAAATATATTTTCTTTTCATAAAAAATAAAAACATTTATAATAATATTTTGTTTTTTCTTTTAAAAAATAATATTCAAATAAAATTAAGAAAATTAGGATAAAATCCATAGTAACTAGCTTTGGAATTTTGTGAACTTTGCTCTTCGTAGTAACCATAATCAACAAGTCATTAAATGTTAATTAGTCTTCATATTAAGGCTCTTCTGAAAGTATTACTCTCAATAATATTTTTTCTATACATAAGACTCTAATTCAAGACTTTAACATAAAAAGCAAATTTAAAATCAAAATATTTCAAACTTGAGATCTTTAACGAAAAAATCTCAAACGCAAATTAATAGGCCACCCTAGTGGCTCTATGAACAAATTCATAAACTCCCAATTTATTTATTTATTTTAATGTAGCTTTGGCGTGAAAAAGAACTAATTGTCTTTATCCAATGAATGTCGTGAAAAATAAGTTATACTAATAATGTACGTTTTTTAAATGTTTATAAGTGAGTTTAAGTTTTGAAATATTAGTAATTAAAATAATGTACTTAAGTCTAACTTGAAATAAAAACAGTGAAATCGTACTCTACTGAATTTGAACCTAAATTTTACGGGTGATTTTTCTTGCTTGTATAAGTAATACAATTTGTATACACTTTTATGCTTTTTGTGAATGCATTTGTTAATTATATTCTAATTTCTGTTACATTCTCAAAATAAATACACAAATATACATAATTTTTTTGAAATTAACGAGTGTATCTATTAAAAAAAAGAAAGTAGAAGCAAAACATGATTAGTGAATGGAGGGTTTAATTAAACAATAGCTGTAATTAGGTGGCTAACAAGAACCTTCTTTGTTAACTCCAAAATAATTTCAATTTAATACAGTTTAGTGAATGGAGACTTCAATTAAAAATAATAAAACAAGGAAAATTTTGAAAAAGTCAAATGCTCGAATGATGATTAATAATCCATAATATGATTATTACTTATTAGTTATTAATATATTGGAGAAAAACTACCCAATTTTTCATTTAATATTAATATTTCATTGAAAAGTCAAGAATGGCTAACAAAGAATGATTATTTCGTCATACAACAATGTTCATCTAACAAAATATTATGAGAGAAGACGTGAAAATATTAATTAAAGGCAAATAAGAATTTAATTCCTTAAAAGTTGATGATCAATTATATATATATATATATATATATATAATTTTTTAATCTTAGTATTTTTTTATTTTTGAATACTATAAACATCTCAAGCAGATGCGGAGCTAGCTTATTGCTACGGGATTCGTCTGAATCCTCTTTGACGGGAAATTATATTATTTATATATAATTAAAATACTTTTTAGGTATATAATAGATTTTGAACCCCCTTTAGCTAGTTGGTATGTCTATCTTTTTTCAAATTTTGAACTCTCTTAGTGTAAATATTGACTTCTTTCACTGATCTCAAAATGAAGAATAAATAAAATACATTTTTTAACAAAGCAAAATTATATCTTAGATACTTAAAAAATATTAAAGTAAAAATAATCAAAATAACTCTTCTTCATTAGTATCTTTTATATGCTTAAAAAATATAATAGATTATTTAAGACGTAAAAGTAATCTTGTCCAACAGCATGCCATACAAACTCTAGGGATCTTAATTTAATCAATTAATATATATATA
>NC_028640.1:70032017-70069262 GCF_001406875.1 Solanum pennellii | reverse complement strand
CATAAGAAGATATCTTTGTTTGATTCGCCTGTAATATCCGTTCTTCAGGCAAAATTTAGACAAGAGATCGTAGTCTAACAGATGATATTCTTGGGATTTCGAGTTGGAATTTTTTAAAATTTGGAAAGAGAGGGAATGAGCTAATGCATCATAAAAAAAGATAGTATTGAACATGTAAATTATTTTTAATATATTGAAAAATTTTGGTTGGTAAAAGCCTTGCAGCTAAGAGTTAACTATCGGATTTAGTGTTATATTCTATTTTTATGTGATCAAGTTTTTCCTTTGTAGATTAATTATTCCAATTGTTAAAATCCTATAACGGCGATAACAAAAATGGTCGCTATAATAAGCTACTAGAGTTCACATTCTCTAATTACTTTACAACTTTTCACCTCCTCAAATAAAATAATTGCTTTTCATATGAATTTTCCAAACACATACAAAACAATCATTATTCTCTTAAAATTTCATTGTTAACTACAAAGAAGCATAAATTACATTGAAAACCAAATAAAGTGTACTCATATATCCCCAATTATTTATCCACTTTTGAATTGACACACTTATTAAAAAAAAATTAATGACGTAGTAAGTTAAAAAACTTAGATTTTCAAAAAGTTTTAACTTTCTCAAAGTAATTAATTGACGATATAATAAGTATTTTTTTTGTCCTTTCTTGATTTGTTGAAATTAACAAGTAATTAGGGACAATTTAAAAAAGAAAAAATGGATAAGTAAGTAATTAGCGATATAGGCATGAAACATAATATTTATCTCCTAACAAACGAGGAAATAAAGTTATAACCCCAATAGGGAAAATTGAATTTTTAAATTTTGAATATATCCTGTGACATTTTTGACCAATTTAACAATAATAAGATCCATTTTTTTTTACTAGAATATTGAAATGACCTTTTTTTTTTGACCAAAATACAAATGGAGGACATATTCCGTCATCAAATAATAAAAAGGACATTTTTGACCTTTTTCCGTGAAAAAACTCTAACTGAACAGGTATCTTTTATCATTACTCATGTGTTGTAAGTGATTATTTATTAATTCTTCTCACACGTCTATTATTTATCTGTTTGATCCTTTGAGATCTCCATATTTTAGTTGCCTTACAAAGATGCTTTCATTTAACAACTCATAATCTGTATTCAGTATTTTCATTTAGGGGTTCAAAAAATAAAAATATAAACGTGTAAATAATCCGACAATTTATTTTTAAGGAATGCGACCTTTGAATTCTTTTAGATTTAAAACCACATTTTTAACATATTTTATTTAAAAAAGACTAAAAAAAAACGTTTTACCCTGAACAACACGCATAGTTTTCGAAAAATTTACCACTGGGCAATCTCATTTTCCTTGTCAAAATATATATATTCACATAAATATAGAAATTTTACCTTATGGTTCGGGTGAACCCCGACTTAGCTGTGGGTCCGCCCTGCTAGTGAGGAGTCATGAGTGGGGGCTATAATGTCTGTTGGATTTGGTATTGGCATGATTTACTATAGAGTAACACATTTCAGTCACTGAATGTCAGGAATTAGGCATTATCATAGTGGCTGTATGATGGATCTTCTTTTGCTGTCATTTCTAATTCTCTACGTAGAAAATAGACCGGAGGATTCATAGAGCCGACTCTAACTTGCTCGGTATTAGAAAACTTTAGAGAAATGATGACCTTGAGATGACAGAAAAGGGGGAAATGAGTTGCAAAAATGAATTACTTTCATTATGGACTTGCCAAGTTGGCAAGCCGTACATAAATTTAGTAACAATATATCGTTAAAATCTGAAGCATTGTCATCTTATTAGAAAATTCATCTAACAACCGGCTCAAAGTAATGATGTTGTTTCATCTTCTCGATCATCTTATAAGAAAATTCATGTTCCACGTGATGAATGAAATTGTTCGTACTATATTGGAGGACTATATTAAGGAGTAGTTTCATGATTGCATGAGCAGTTTATCTTTGATATAATAAGCTATTGTTCCACAAATATTTTGCAACCTCCAGTAAGATATTTAAGCCCAACTCAACTCTACCTAATATATCAAGATTTTAGGTGAATCAAACAGCTGTATCATAACCCTCTTATAATACAACCTTAAGTTAAAAAAAAATAACATTTGACTGCATTGCAAGTCTCAATCATAGTTGGCTACAGAATCTTTGTGATAAACTAACAGTAGAAACACCTTCTGATAATAATACCTTGATGTCTTTGACAGAGTTTGCAAAACACAGCATTTCATATGAGAAAAAGTATGGCTAGTCAATCTAAGGAAACAACCTGCTAGAGATTCTGAAACATATACACAACATCTAAAATGCGACAAAGAAAAGTTTCATGAGAAACCAAACAACCATAACATTGGTATGTCACAAGGACATGATAACAAGAACAAAGAGTCATTAGTTACATAGACAAATTCAAGATTTTCACCAACAGTAAATCAAAAACTAAATATAAAGTAACATTGTTGGTACTGAAACAGAAAACAACTTGCAATCTAGTCACAGAAAGCTCCCTCTTTGCAAATGATCATAGAACTGGTAGAGGATCTTGGGCAACATACCAATTTCGTAGCCAATCGAGATGAATATTGAAAAGCACAGTCCATTGAACAGATACTACAATTTTTTCTCCTTGATATTATTACGAATTTCTCCAAAACCTTTGTATTCTTTAGTAGAAATTCTGAAAGTTTGAAAAGATCATCATTATCCCATTCAAGATGCTCCTTCAAGCAGATCTTGGAAGCATTGACAACCTTGACATTCTTAAGGTTGGGAAACTCGAAGCTTGACAGGAAATGAATATTATGTTCTTTGGCCAAATATCCCAATTCAAATGGGCATTGCTCAAGATCCAACTGGAAAGAGAATATAGTCAAATGAAAATCATAATACACAAAACTTACAAAAAAATGTGATTTCATAGAACAAGTGTCTGGTATAGAACAATTTCTAAATCGACCAATCTTCAATGGTTCTGGGAAAATGATTACAGAAGTTGTTCCTCTTAGGATGATTCTTGGAATAGGTAGACCAAGCTAAGAGTAACAACTCTTAAGTTTGACATCAATTTTTTTAACATGAAGTTTTCTAATTACAAACATCTCTTGTTTATAAGCAAAGATATATTTGCATGATTGCATCCATTTTGGAACACCATTGAATGTAGGAAAGGGGGAGGGATGTTAAAACTTCCTACGATGGATGTGCAAATAAAAGAGCAAAAGTTGCAGAAAGTTACAGAAGTAGTTTCCATGGTTATGTTGAGTGTCTCCACATGAGGCGAGGCTCGCAACATGATAGCTGCTCCATAGAAATAAGGCTCTGTGATATGCCAATCCAGAGTTAGACACTTGCATTTCAATTCTGGAAGTGACATCTTATCAAACTGCGTCAGTACCTGAGGTGGTAATCCCAATGAAGCTAGTGAACGATCGAGAAACCAAAACCAAATGAAAGAAAGAAAAATCCTATGTACACAGATAATGTTATGGAAAACTTGACCATCTAGAAATGTAGCCGAATGGTAGAAGAAGTATCCAACTTTATAAAGTTGACAGAAAGAATACAAAAGTCAGGTGAGTTCAGTATTTGTAAAAAGTTTAAAAGTTGTCAAATTGTGTTATATTCTCAGTGTTTTCTCTTTTTGATATCTATATATTAAAAAGCAAATAAGGTCAACATACCTCGATGAAGCAAGTCCCAAAAGTTAACTCAGTTGCATTTCTCAACTTTTGAAGATAATCTTCGATGAGTGTCTTTATAACTTGATGCTCATCAGGACCTTGATCAAACCAAGTCCAGTTCATTTGGAAAGTAAGCTTCGCACTGACCAGAGATGATACATTTACTAGCCTACACCTGAGATCATACATATATCCAGAGATCTCCAAATGTTGAACATGTGGGGCAAAAATATCCAAAGAGAGATCATCAGAGTTATCGTACGACAAATGATTTTTGAACTTAAGCCTCTTTAAATTTGAAGAACTAATTTCCATATGACGGAATCCGGAGAATTCAAGAAATTCAAGGATTTCCAAAGCAGGACAACCTGAGAGTATGTTTACAATTCTGTCATCATCTAAGGTTATGTCATTCAACCGTAGGGTCTTTAAAGACTTCCACTCTATGACGACTTCCTTGTCAAGAATACAACAAGTGAGATCTAATGTTATCAAGGAAGAACACTTGTAGATAGTGTCAGGCAAGTCAATAGAGTCATTCTCATATGAATCTGACAACAGTATAATATTTTCAACATTCTTTTCAACAACAGTTTCAAGCCATCGGGAGATTGGGAACAATAATTTATTCTTATTTTTCACCTCATCAGTAGGAACCCATCGGCTAATTGTGAAATCTACAATGTCATCAACAAAACCGACTGGTTGCTCGTATTTGGATAGGTGGGTGAAATTCAAATGGAAGTTTTTAATTTTTGAACAAGTAGAATGATCTAATATGTAATCGACAAAGGATATGAAGTTTGTCCTTTGCGATTTATCTTTACAAGAGAAAAAGAAGCTATCAATTGAAGGCCATAAATGCTCCCACCTTTTTGAGAGAACAGATGTTGTGAAGGCATCTTTTGTTGGCAAAAGTGAGAGAATTAGAATAAGAAGAGAATCGGGCAACTTACTGATTCGACTCTGATCTTCAACTCTTTTCATTTTGTGATTTGTCTCTTCAACTTTGTACGTTTGCTGAGCAGACCCCTCAGGCATTTTAGAAAAGGGAAAGGAACTTCTTACCCCGAGGGAGGCGGGAAGCTACCGCTTCTAGAATGGAAGCTTCTCCTTTACTTTTTTAGAGCGTATCGCTATTTTGAAATAAAAAAAAGGTTTATGGATGAAGTAATCGGAATGACAAGTGATTACGGTTGCGGAAAGCGGAGAAAGTCGGGAACCTTCGGAACAACCAGAACAGGAACAGTGGACCTATACTCGTTTACGTACCCCACTGGAACTAGCCTAACACCCTGCCTACTCGTCTTATAACTGGCTTATTTGTACCCAGCAGCTCGGCTTAGTCTTGGGCTGATCTCAGACTTCAATCAACCCCTTCGTACTTCGATCCAATCAATCGATCGATCAAGAGGCTAATCTCTTTTGTTTGGGCCGGTAGCTAAAAGAAAGTCCTCGCTTTCTCTTGAACAAGGGAAGGGCCTTTTGCAAAGCCGTAGATCTATCTTTTGGGTGCAGAAAGGTTTGCTAGGGTTTGAATGATTTTTCTATTTCTTTGCAAGACACATTTCCCTTTATGTTTGTTGGGTTGTCCTATGACAGGTATCTTTCAAGTGGACGGAATTAAGAGCTTAATGGGATTTACTTAGACATGTTTACATATAATACATAGCACAATCATAGAGAAAGATATTTAGGATTTTTTAAAATTTTATTTCCTTAGATAGATTTACTTGATTTTTATTCCTAAGATAGATTTACTTGTATACCTTCAAATAGTTGTTGTTATTGGAACAATATATTAAGGGAAATTGAACCAATGTCTCTGTATTTTACATGGAATCAAAACTTTATATCTTCTTTGTCGGAGTTAGGACAAAAAGCTCCGGGATTTGGTCATGTACGTGAATGAAATTTTTGTACCTAAAATTTAGTTTTCTACTACCAACAGTTGGTGGCCAGAGTAGAAGGTTATGAGTCTTACACACCGGCGAAGTTGTCGACTATGTTGTGCGAACTCTTCATTTTTGCAGGCGAACTTGTCTCGACGCGACACTGGTATGGATGCAGGGTGTGTGTCGGATTCGGACACTTTGACTAGAGTCTAGAAAAAATTTGGGAAAATCAGTTTCCGGCGATCTTTAGAGAGGAGGCGGAGCATACAAAGCTTGAAACGTATAGGAAGAAAGGGGAGTTTTTTGAAGTACAAGTATATATATTTTTTTCTTTATCTTTTTTGATAAGTCTTTTATCTTTTCTTGAAAAAGAAAACTAGAGACGAAGGTTTCTCAAGATAAGTGTGTCATTTTTTATTTATAAAATAAATTTTACTTTAAATGTTTATAATATTTCTCTCTTCTTTAACAACTATACTCCTTTTATTTTGTATGCAATTATACCAAAATATGCAATTCATTATTATATATATTTCATAAATATTTCCACTTATTTGATTATACTAGATATATTGTTATTGTTGTCTATATATAATATTACACCTTATATTATACATACCAGGTATACCAATTAGTCGCATCTCCGCACTCGTATCCATACTCGGTTCGCCCCTGAATCTTAAAATTTAAATATTTTCGAATCCGACTCTCGAATTTGCATCCGTCTCGGATAACCGCACCCGAGTCCAAGCAACGGAGACAATCTAGTTCAAAGCGCACGTGAAGACATATGAGTGGACCAATCTTGGTTTGGCTTTCTTTTGCAACATTAGCTTAGCATTTCCGATCGGTCTGTGCTGGTTCCCTAATTATAGTACCATTTTATTTCGAGAAGAAAAGTCTCCAAATAAAATCTAGGGACCCTCTTTAGTCAGTTTTGAGACTTCTCTGCTTAATGCTAATTATACTCCATTTTGGAAATTGTGTATGAGTCCAGCGTTGAGCGAAACTGTTACTTGATATTTTTTGTTGGAGGCTATTTGAAGCTTATTGTGTTATTCTACTGAACTTGGTAAATATTTAGTACCACTTGATGTGGTATTTTCAGAAACTTCATGACTCTTTTATACACCTCCTGTTTTCACAAGTCAGGGGGAGAAAGATGAGTGCTTAGCCTATCAGGTTACTCGTGTTGTGACCGAACAATCATCTAACATTGTTCATCTATGTTCTAATTCTTTTATTGAGCATCAATTGACTATCATGCCTTCAGACGCCGTTCAATCTGCACCAATACGACACCAATTGTTCAAGTTTACTTAAGAAGGCGAGAGATTAAAGATATATATACCCTACATCAACTCCTTCATTCTCAGATCCTTCTTCACTCGATCCTTCGAAAAACCTGGACTTCCATGATGCTCTTCAAAAAGGTACACATCAGTGTGAATCCATATATTTCACAACTAATTTTGTTTCTTACGTCACTTATCTCCTTCATCTAGTTGTTTGATTGACTCTGTAGACTCTGTCACTATCCCTAAAACAGTAAAAAGAAGCCTAGAGTCATTTTGGATGGCACGATGCAATGCTCGAAGAGATATATGCCAAAAATCACACTTCGGATTTAGTGGCTTAATTTACCCAAAGGAAAGAAAGCAGTAGGATGCAAGTGGGTCTTGCAGTCAAAATTAATCCTTATGGTTTTCCGCGAGACTTAAAGCCAGACTTGTGGCTAAAAGATTTGCTCAGACTTATGAGGTGAATTAATCCGACACTTTCTCCCCTGTAGCCAAGCTCACCTCTGTCCGCTTATTTATTTCATTTGATTCTTCTTGGCATTGGCCTTATACATAAGTTGGATATCAAGAATATGTTTCTTCATGATGATTTCCATGAAGAGGTATACATGGAACAACTAGGTTTATTGCTCTATGAGAAAGTTGGTCATATGAGGAAATCTTTATATGGTCTAAAGCAGAGTCCTCTTGCAAAGTTTGAAAAATTTACTAATGTTTTTCAAGAATTTGGATTGAAAAGAGCTAGTGTGATCATTCAGTATTCTACCGACAGTCAACTATTAGTATGAATTTAAAGAGTTGAATGAATAACTCTGTAGACTCATGGATTGTACAAGATAGATTGAAGTAAAGTCAAATCGCTATCCAGAAACTCTTGTTTTATGTAGATTGAGATCTTACCAGCCAGCTTGTTGTTGAATCTTTGTATTTAATGCTAAGGTCATAAAGACGAGACGAATTGGGACCAAAGCTTTCCATCTTCTTCTCTCTCTTTTTGTTCCCGCCTTTCAAGGATATGTTTCATTATCTGTTTGATTTGCCTACAATTTTTATTCTCTTCTATTACAGTGAATGATAATATTGTGAAATGAAGTGTTTGACATTTAGCTCTGTTATACAAGCCTTCTTATTTTGGTTAAAAATAAGCATCCATTTACATAATAAAAAAAGGAATTGATTTTTTCCCCAATTTTCCCCTTATTTACATACCAACTAATATTGTTGCTTGAGTTGTCGCGAAGCTTTTATTTTTTGTTAACTACTGTTATTTAGGTAGGAATAATAAGTATATATATCTACCGAACTTTTGATTTGTTGCACCTCCACTTACGTTTATGTCAAAATGTCTCAAATGCGAGCTCTGGATCCAGCTTAGTTTAGGCTGGAACGAACGTGCATAATGCATGCTTGCAGTATTCTTCAAGGCCAACGACTATTATTGGGTCATGGCTGAGCAATGCAGGTGTGTGGTAGGAAAATTCCCCACAAACTGATGCTGGAAATTAGGTCTTAAAAACTAAACACACTTAAGCTGCAAGAACATTGGAAAGTAGGTCTTCAATTTTCTTGTATTCTTTTTTGAATTATTTGCCCCGTACCTTCATCATTTAGAAATTAGAAATTTCAGGAGATCTGTAAGTGTATGCTCTTAAACGTGTCTGCCGCGGTTACAACTAAGCTTTCTTTCAACATTCTGTGTATCAAAGACATTCTTTATATTACTACTATTTTCATTGGGATTATTGCACCAGGTTCTATGCATGTTACATATTACAATATGACCAACTCAATATCCGGAGGTACTTCACCTTCAAGATGGAGCTTAGCAAGATTTCTTGCAGTTTGCGCCTCCTTAAAGAACACAGGGTCAAAAAGAAAGCGAGTGGGCAATGGGGTCGTGGGATCAAAGATGATTTTCTCGAGGGAAATAGCATTTTCCAAGAAGAATCTAACAAGTTCAACATGAGCTGCACCGCTATAAAACGCCCACAACTTCACCACTTTGAGGTGATGCAGTCCACATTTTGTGGCAGTCTTCCTACAGTCTCTAACAGTCTGGACAGAACATCCCAATATCAACTGCCACAGACACATACAACAAACAAACATAAGATTATTGTGCACAAAAAAATTGGATATTCAGAAAAAGGGTCATTGTTGAAATGGTTGAGATACAACACAGTAGACCAGAACAATTATGGATTGTGTTGTTAAATGCAAAGCATGGCAGGTTTGAGTTTTGGAATTTTTTTTCCCTCTTTATTTTGCATAGGGAAAAGAGTCTGATATACCCCTAAACTTTGTCATTTAGAGTTGATATACCCTTTGTTATGAAAGTGGCTCATATGTACCCCTACTTGTAAACAAATGACTTACATATACCCTTTCCCTCTAACGGAAATGAAAAAAAAAATTAATCTAAATTTTTATTATTTTTTTCGAAAAAATATAATCTCATATGATTAAATTTAATCCTCGCCAAACATATTTTTTGACTTTTTTTTTGTTTCAATGACTAATTTATAATTATTATTTTGATAGTCAAATTTATTTATGTTTTACTAATATTCTTGTAAAACTTATTGTACATGACCAATTTTTTTCTTCGAATACGAAATTAAATTACAACAATACACACAAAAAATAGTTTAATCTTTTATTCTTTAAACTAAGGAACGAAAGAAAAAACAAAATAAGAATAAGAAATTCAAATAATTATAGTAAAAGAAGTCAAAAAATAATTTATGTATGAAAAAAATTAAAATATACCTTGAACTTTGATAGAAGAATCATATATACCCTTAAATAATTCTTTTTAAAAAAATTAGAAGTAATAAATATAAATTTAAAACTAATTTTTTAACTTATATGTGAGCCATTTTGTAACAGTAGGGGTATATGTGAGCCGTTTGTATAACGGTAAGGGCATATATGAGCCACTTTTATAACGAGGGGTATATCAGCTCCAAATGACAAAGTTGAGGGGTATATCAGACTCTTTTCCCTTTTGCATAAAAACCAACTAGTTTTATTCTTTTTAACAATACTGACCTCCATAGGTCGGAAATTACCGACTCAATTTGAGGTCGGTATTCACTATTTTTTTAGTAGTGTTTTATACTTCAAGCTTCATAGTCTACTACTGAACCATGAGTTTTTCATG
Source organism: Solanum pennellii (assembly GCF_001406875.1). Classification (NCBI taxonomy): domain Eukaryota; kingdom Viridiplantae; phylum Streptophyta; class Magnoliopsida; order Solanales; family Solanaceae; genus Solanum; species Solanum pennellii. The sequence goes on along the minus strand of NC_028640.1, from coordinate 70,059,182 downwards.
GCTCGTCCATGTCCTCCCTAGATATTCCTTACTGTAGGCGGTACACCTGCGACTAATATTCTCAGTGTTAGTTTCATGGTGATATATAAACAAAACCCTGTCAAATGAAAAACAACTCTCTAAGAGGCCATGGTAGATCGTACAGGGGTCGAGGTGGCCACAATCAGTATCACCACAACAACCATGGTAATAACAACTCACCCATGGAACAACCTTGGAATGTAAATAATGACACGAATAGATTTATTATTTGTACGTCAGAATACACTGCTTGATAATCACACACTAAAATAACTCCATTTATTTCATAAAAATAAGTAACACACAATTTTTTTTAATAAAAGTCACAAAATAATTGGTAAGTGAAGGATCTATGAAGAAGCAGGGACGGAGAAGAGTTTGGATTGATTGATGAAATAATTTACAAGTATTGTCATCAATTACGGTAACCAAAAGAAATATTGAAAAGGGAGATTCATCGGATAATGTTGAAGCATCCAATATGAATAATAAGTGATACATTTAGTTAAAAGATGTGAATTAGAGTTGTTGAGCTGACATTAGTTTGTTAGAAGCAGTTACCAACTACATGATGTATAAATAGGGCCCTTAGTGCAGAATGAAAACAGATCATCTTCTTCAATCAATGCAATTTACATTTCTTTTCTCTCTAATCTGAATTGTTAACATGGTATCAGAGCAGGTGCTTTGCACCAAAAACTTTTGAAATTTTTTCCGCAAAATAGCTAGATCCAGATCAGAATCATGATCGAGGAAAGTGGGAATGTTCAGCCACAGGCAACAACAATGATCGATCACAATCATGTTCTATATTTGCAGGCTTCGGATACTCCAGGATCGATTCTAGTTCCAACTCAGTTATCTGGAGCTGAAAATTATGGATTGTGGAGCAGATCGATGAGGATTGCTCTGCTTGGAATAGGAAAACTCGGTTTTGTGAATGGAGCCTGCAAAAGGGAAACACAACGGAATGATTTGAAGGTTTTATGGGATAAATGTGATGCCATTGTGCATTCATGGATCATGAACTCTCTTTCGAAGCACTTGCTGAACGGAATAGTATATGGATCCAATGCACATGCTGTGTGGGAAGACCTCAAGGAGAGATTCAACAAGGTGAATTGTATGAGAATTTTTCAGCTACACAAGGAAATTGCTACTATGTCTCAAGGTACGGATTCTGTTTCTATATATCACTCTAAGTTGAAGGAGTTATGGGATGAGTATGATATGATTGTACCAGTGCCAAGCTGTGGATGTGATAAATCGAAGGATTATGTAGAACACCTTCAGGAACAGAGATTGTTGCAATTTTTATCTGGTTTAAACGATTCATATGATCATACTAGGAGGCAGATCTTACTGAAAACTGTTGCTCCTTCAGTAAATCAGGCATATGCAATGATCATTGAGGTAGAAAGTGACAAATCTATTGGTGTGAACTCTCTGAAACAACTTGATCCTTTGGCAATAAATTTTGGCCGTGGAAGAGGTCATGCATATCAAGGATTTACTGGTAGAGGACAACCATATCAAGGTGCTATTGGAAGAGGACAACCTTACAAAGGTAAAAAACCTTTTCTAGTGTGTGATTGGTGCCAAAAGACAGGACACACTTAGGAACATTGCTGGAAAATAATTGGATATCCAAAAGATGGACAAGATAAAAAGAAAATTCATACTGCTGTAAATAATGTGACTGGTGAGAATGCTTATAAACAGCCAGGAGGCATGGAAGAGAAGGCAATTAATGAGCATGGAAGAAGAGGAATCATGTTTAATGATGAGCAGTATAAACAAATCCTTGGCCTGCTAAGCAAGGATGCCAACACCAGTTCTACTCAACAGGCTCAACAATGCCATGATCACCAGGGGAACATGACAGGTATGACTGCATGTTTTATGTCACAAATAGCAGTAGGTGAATGGATTGTTGATTCAGGAGCAACACACCATGTTACAACAGACATAAAAAGGATAGAAGAAATCATCCAAACAGTAGGTAAAGCAGAAGATAAAGTACAGCTTCCCACAGGGCATAAGGCACATACGACTGCCACAGACACATACAACAAACAAACATAAGATTATTGTGCACAAAAAAATTGGATATTCAGAAAAAAGGGTCTTATTGTTGAAATGGTTGAGATACAACACAGTAGACGAGAACAATTATGGATTGTGTTGTTAAATGCAAAGCATGGCAGGTTTGAGTTTTGGACTTTTTTTTCCCTCTTTATTTTGCATAAAAACCAACTAGTTTTATTCTTTTAACAATACTAACCTCCAGAGGTCGGAAATTACCGACTCAATTTAAGGTCGGTATTCACTGTTTTTTTAGTAGTGTTTCATACTTCAAGCTTCATAGTCTACTACTGAACCATGAGTTTTTCATGGCTCGTCCATGTCCTCCCTAGATATTCCTTACTGTAGGCGATACACCTGCGACTAATATTCTCAGTGTTAGTTTCATGGTGATATATAAACAAAACCCTGTCAAATGAAAAACAACTCTCTAAGAGGCCATGGTAGATCGTACAGGGGTCGAGGTGGACAACAACTATTGCTGAAGTTTTCTATTGTGTGTATGGTTAATAAGAACAAAAAGATGAATGAATTATTACAAACCCAAATTACATATTGATTATTTAATTAATCAAATTCCACATATATGAGAGGAAAAAATTTAAGTAAAAAGGAATTTTTTGATTTTGGATCAGACTCTACTCCAATAATTAACTCACTGAGTGAGAATTGTTCGAGACGAAAAAACAATCTGTTCTTCAGAGAATATATGACAAGGGAGAAATGAGGAGATGTTGATAATAATCATACAAAAATTCAATTTTTACTTGAGCATAGTGATCAGGGAGTCCCGTGTGGAAGGGCTCTCGCTCAACAGATCAAAGGTACGCCGGAGAGGCGAAAGAGAATTTTTCAAGCCTGCAAGCAACAATGGCTTTTCTACCCGGTAGCAAAGGTGCGATGCAGACTCGGCTTAAGTTCGGTTTCCCCTGGAAATGCTGGAATAAGCTTTTCTTTCTCTTAATTAGTGAATATGAGCTCATAGGGAGTTGGAATGAACTTGGTTAGATGGGACTAATAAGAAGGGATAGGATTCAAAGTAACTCTCGACGGGAGAATATATCTAGTCTATTCAGGAAGAATCACAGCAATTCCCCAATCCTCAATCAATGGGACATGTCCGGAAAGTGTTTTTGCCTCAATCATTAGCTCGGATAGTCCCCGTTTCTAGTGTTTTAGTCACCTTTCAATGGCTCCCTTAATTATGTGGCCACATATTAGTTCTTTCTGCACCGCCAGCAGAACGCACGAAAAATTAATAAAGTAAATGGTGCCTTATATATCGGTCGTCAAGAAAAAAGGTTCTTGTTAGCTACATTTTCTTGCCGGACTGTTCATTAGCCTACCATCCTATGACATATACTGGCCCCATTGCAATTCTCTTTCTTAAAGCTACATCAGGTACGAGTTTTGGTGTGATATGTTTCAGGCGACTAATGAGCACTAAGGAACAAGACGATGTTTGCATTATGATAAATTTATAACTCATCCCTACATTGGTGTTTCTTCTGCATGCTCGTTTCTTGAGAGCGCTCGCCATTCACAATCAAGAGTTATTTCCTTAAGTTGCATGTATGTAAAATTCTCCTCTTCCGCTGCAGCTTTAGAATCAATGGAACTGGATGTCTTATTTTCAAAGTCTTGTGGTTCAAAAGATCTATTTTTTGCTATCTCGTTATTTGCAGGTGAAGTTTGGATTACAATGGAATTGGATGGCTTATTTTCCAAGTCTAGTGGTACAAAAAATCTATTTTCTTTAATCTTGTTATTTACAGGTTAACTTTGGATTATACTTCTCCGGAGTGCTGGATAATGTGGTGTTCTACTCGGAGCATATGCAAGAGATGAGAGTTGCAAGATCAATTTACTTGATTGAGTATGATCTAGCTCAAACCAGAAATGATGTTGCTTAAAACAGTTCTCCTTAATTATTGTCTAAACATATCTTTTGGCAGTGGTACACAATGTTTTGTGTACCACTGTCAGAAGATGTATTTAGACCAATAATTAAGGGCAACTATTTTAAGCATTTCTGGTTTGAGCTAGATCATACTCAATTTAGCAAATTAATCTCGCAATTCTCATCTCTTGCCAATGCTCCGAGTAGAACACCACATTATCCAGCACTCCGAAGAAGTATAATCCAAAGTTCACCTGCAAATAACAAAAATAAAAGAAGATAGATAATTTGAATCACGAGCCTTGGAAAATAAGTGATCCAATTCCACTGTAATCCAAAGCTCACCTGCAAATAACGAGATAGCATCAAATAGATCTTTTGAACCGCAAGACTTGGAAAACAAGTCATCCAGTTCCATTGATTCTCAAGATGCATTGGATGGGAAAATTTTTTTATATACATGAAACTTAAAGAAATAGCTCTTAATTGTGAACGACCAGCGCTCTCTAGAAATAGGCATGCAGAAGAAAACACCGCTGCACAACTTGTTCATTCTGATCTGATCTTCTGTGATTGTTTCATAATGGTCATGTTTTTACATGAACAAATGTGTTCATTCAATTTAAAGCCCTAACGAAATCCAAAGAGGAAAGGTGTGTCGGATAGAAAAGGAAAATTCATCAAAACCAAAAGGTGTGTTAGATAGAAATGGAAAAATCATCAAAACCAAAAGGTGTATTTAATAGAAAAGGAAAAATCATTAAAACCAAAAGGTTTGTTTAATAGAAAAGGAAAATTCATTAAAACCAAAAGGTGTGTTGGATAGAAAAGGAAAATTTATTAAAATAAAAGGTGTGTTTGATAGAAAAGGAAAAATCATTAAAATCAAAAGGTGTGTTGGATAGAAAAGGAAAATTAATTAAAATAAAAAGGTGTGTTGGATAGAAAAGGAAAAATCATTAAAACCAAAAGGTTTGTCTAATAGAAAAGGAAAATTCATTAAAATTAAAAGGTGTGTTGGATAGAAAAGGAAAAATCATTAAAACCAAAAGGTTTGTCTAATAGAAAAGGAAAATTCATTAAAATAAAAAGGTGTGTTGGATAGAAAAGGAAAAATCATTAAAACCAAAAGGTTTGTCTAATAGAAAAGGAAAATTCATTAAAATTAAAAGGTGTGTTGGATAGAAAAGGAAAAATCATTAAAACCAAAAGGTTTGTCTAATAGAAAAGGAAAATTCATTAAAATTAAAAGGTGTGTTGGATAGAAAAGGAAAAATCATTAAAACCAAAAGGTTTGTCTAATAGAAAAGGAAAATTCATTAAAATAAAAAGGTGTGTTGGATAGAAAAGGAAAAATCATCAAAACCTTAGCAAGCCTTTCTGCAGCCAAAAGAGTATACATAACTGAACACTAATAAAACAGATACAATTAAAACCCTAGCCCCAAAAATATGGATCTATAGTCTCTATTCCCAAATCCCAAAGAAACAAAGAAGCAAAATGAGAAGAGTTGATCGAATCAGTAAGTTATCGGACACTCTTATTATTAAGATTCTCTCCCTTTTTCCGACGAAAGATGCCTTCACAACCTCTATTCTTCAAAAAGATGGCTGTAGAGAATAGCAGAAGAAAAAAGGTATAATCAAGGGACCTTTTGCTTGTCAATTTTGGAACTATAAGAAGCAACAAGGCAAAGTCGGAAATATAGACAGAACTTTTTAATATTAGAGCAGCAAAGGAGAGGTAGTACATTGTCTGTGAAGGAAATGAACTTATTAATCACATTCTCTCTATTGGACCAATTGGTATTTCGGTTGTCAAAAATAAGGTTGTCTATAGAAGTCCAGGGGTATTGCCAACGTTTAGAGAGAACAAATGCCCCTGGCAATACCCCTGGACTTCTATAGACAACCTTATTTTTGACAACCGAAATACCAATTGGTCCAATAGAGAGAATGTGATTAATAAGTTCATTTCCTTTACAGACAATGTACAACCTCTCCTTTGCTGCTCTAATATTAAAAAGTTCTGTCTATATTTCCGATTTTGCCTATTTGCTTCTTAATGCCACATGCCCTGATGAACATCAAGTTATAAGGAAACTCGTCCAAGATTATCTTCATAAGTTGAGCAATACAACCGAGTTAACGATTGGGACTTGGTACACCGAGGTATGTTTTGTCGTAAAGACTTTATTTTCTTTAGGTATATAAATATCATGAAGAGATAGCATTTAGAATATAACACAACTTAAGAACTTCTACACATTATCAAGGACTACTAGCTAATACAAAACTATTCTAACCTTTTGTAAAATTTTTTGTCAACTTTCTAAAGTCGGGTACTTCATTCACTGTTCACTTACATTGTCAGTTGGTCAGATTTTTCATAAAATTTACATCGGATTTTTCTTCCTTTTTTATCGTTCTTGTTTTCTAAATCCTTCACTTATTTCTTTGGAATAACCATATCAGGTACTAATTGAAATGCAAATGTCTAACTCCAGATTTGCGTATCACAAAATTTTATTTCTATGGTGCAACTATCCTGTTAAAAGCCTCACCTCATGTGGAGTCACTCGACATAACTATGACAACTACTTTGGTATCTTTTTGGAACTTTTGCTCTTCTATTTACAAATTCATTTGTTAAGAAATTGTACTCCCCACAACACCCCTACCCGATTTTTTTCTCACATCAAACAGTGTTTGACATTTAGAGAAATGGACAAATGAACAAATCACTTAAACAACATCAAAATAAGAAAAGAAAAAAAGATAAATAATATGAATAAATTATATTCAGGCACTCCTTTTGTTCCATTTTACTAGTCCAATGTTCAAATATATTTTTTTCCTTTTATTTATTTATTTTAACAAATTAATAGAGATTTTTTATTCATTTAATTATTTCCTTAAATTTATAGAATACTAGTAATGTAAGGTAGATTTCAAATCTAAATTAATATATGCAATCGAGTTAAATAAGTACTTAATAAATATTCTTTCAAAATGAGTACAAAGTTTATACTAGAATATTGAAAGGAAAAAAGAAAGAACACATTATCCCAACTCAACAATAACCTAATCAAAGATGTTATTAAATAATTTTTTTTATTTATGTAAGGCATAAGACAATAATTCGAAAACTCATAATACTGTTTGTTGCCAAGCAAGAATATGAAATAATAAAATTACAAAAACTTAAAATATAAATAAACTTATAATAATATCAATTCTCAATTAGTGCAAATTGCAGAGAATGTAATTTATTGTAGAAGACACTTGTACTATATGAAATCATTGTTTGGCTATATCCAGATGGATCTTAGGCGATGTGCATTTGAGTTGGGATATTTGGCTAAAGAACATGATATTCATTTCCTATCAAGCTTCGAGTTTCCCTACCTCGAGAATGAAGTGTGCTTCTCGATATTCACTTCGATTGGTTGAGAAATTGGTAGGTTGCTCAAGATCGTCAACCAGTTCTGTGATCATTTGGCAGAAAGGAGCTTTCCGTGACTAGATTGTACAAATGTTACTTCGTATTTAGTTTTTGATTTACTGCTGGTGGTAAAAATCTTGAATTTGTCTTTGTAACAAATAAGTACTATCTGTTCCTGTTATCTTGTCGTTGTGACATATATACCAAATTTTATGGTTGTTTGGTTTCTCATAAAACTTTTCTTATGACTACGTTAGCATCAAAGTTAAAAGTGACCCAAGACTAATGATATTACGAACATCCACAGAAAGACTGAGCCAATCTGCATTTGCCTGTCATTAATTCACTGGACAATTCTAATTATTTTTTTACTATGAAGAACGCACAAAGTTTAAAATAAGTCAAACAATTTATATCTATTTTATTATGATACTTTATAAAACTACCTGATAGCTTAATGCAATAGTACTAAAAAATGGAATGTGAGAAGTACATCTGAAAAAATATGAATTATCGACGAGAATTATTTGAAAAGGGAAGAAATGATTTACTCTATGAAACAAAAATAAAATATAATATTAAAGGAGAGAAGAAAAAAAAAATTGGCAGTAAATAAAATAAATGGTAGTGGAAAAATGTTCTTATTGTGCCTTACCGGAAAAGTTACAAATCTTTGGAAAAGTCACAATCTTTCAGAAAGGTCGTCACCTTTCATAAGAGTTATAACTTTCCATAAAAGTCACAACTTTTCATAAAAATCGCAACTTTTCATAAAAGTCACAGCTTTTCATAAAAGTCGCAACTCTTCATTTTCCATTCACACTTTTTTTAAAACCCAACAATTTCTTTAAAAGAAGAATAAATGATACCCCTTTTGTATGTAGATGCATGATTCTTATCGTGTCGATCGTTGTTTTAGCACATCATTATCAGTTTTTGGTACTTTACTCATTCATGTATAGATTCAAAGTAAATCTATTTAAGGAAACAAGATTAGAAAAAATCCTAAATAGCTCTACCTAATGTACATTATATATATAGTCTTCATTGTGAAACAAGAGCAAAACCCAAAGGGATAACTTGTGTTGGATAGAAAAAGAAAAACCATTCAAACACTGGAAAGCCTTTTTGCACCCAAAAGATGGATCTTTGGCCTCCATTATTAAAGAAAAGAAGAAGCAAAAGAGTTAAAAATGATAGTATCAGTGAGTTACCGGACGCTCTTATTCTACAGATTCTCTCCCTTTTGCCAACGAAAGATGCTTTCACAACTTCTATTCTCTCCAAAAGGTGGCAATATCTATGGCGTTCAGTTTATAGCTTCTTTATCCAGTGTGAAGATAAATCACAAACGAAAAACTTTATATCTTTTGTGAATTATGCATTAGATAAGTCTACTTGTTCCAAAATTATAAATTTTCATCTGGATTTCACTCACTTGTCCAAATATGAGTCACAACTCAAATTTGTTGATGATGAATTATTGTTCCCAATCTCCCGATGGCTTTCTACTGCTGTCAAAAAAAATGTTGAAAATGTTGTATTGCTATCAGATTCATATGACTATGAATCCATTGACTTGCCTGACACTATCTACAAGTGCTCCACCTTGATAACATTGGATCTCACGCGTTGTACATTTAATGACGAATTCTTCATAGATTGGAAATTTTTAAAGACCTTGAAGTTGAATGACCTTAAGTTACAGGATGACATAATCGTAAAAATACTCTCAGGTTGTCCTGCTTTGGAAAACCTCGAAATTTCTGAATTCTACGGATTGAGTCATCTGGAAATCAATTCTTCAAATTTAAAGAGGCTTAAGTTCGAAGATTATTCTTCATACTATGATGAATTTGATCATCCCTCTTTGGATATTATTGCCCCGAATATTCAACATTTGGAGATCTCTGAAGATATGTATGATCTCAAATGTAGGCTAATAAATGTATCATCGGTGGTAACTGCTAAGCTAAATTTCCAAATGAGTTGCACATCGATTGCTAAAGGTGCTTCTAGTGCCACATGCCCTGATGAACATCAAGTTATAAGGAAACTCGTCCAAGATTATCTTCATAAGTTGAAGAATACAACCGAGTTAACGATTGGGACTTGGTACACCGAGGTATGTTTTGTCGTAAAGACTTTATTTTCTTTAGGTATATAAATATCATGAAGAGATAGCATTTAGAATATAACACAACTTAAGAACTTCTACACATTATCAAGGACTACTAGCACTAATACAAAACTTTTGCAAATTTTTTTGTCAACTTTCTAAAGTCGGGTACTTCATTTACTACATTGTAAGTTGGTCAGATTTTCCATAAAATTTACATCGGATTTTTCATCCTTTTTTATCGTTCTTGTTTTCTAGATCCTTCACTAATTTCTTTGGAATAACCATATCAGGTACTAATGCAATTTGAAGAGATGCCACTTCCAGAATTGAAATGCAAATGTCTAACTCTAGATTTGCGTATAATAAAATTTTATTTCTATGGAGCAATTATCCTGTTGAAAGCCTCACCTCATGTGGAGTCACTCAACATAACTATGACAACTACTTTGGTATCTTTCTGGAACTTTGCTCTTCTATTTACAAATTTATTTTTTAAGAAATTTTAATATTGTACTCCCCACCCCAGCCCTACCCTATTTTTTTTCTCACATCAAACAGTGTTTGACATTTAAAGAATTGGACAAATGAACAAATCACTTTAACAAGATCAAAATAAGAAAAGAAAAAAAAATTATACGAATAAATTATATTCAAGCAGTCCTTTTGTTCCATTTTACTAGTCCAATGTTCAAAATTATTTTTTTTCCTTTTATTTATTTATTTTAACAAATTAATAGAGATTTTTTATTCATTTAATTATTTCCTTAAATTTATAAGAATACTAGTAATCTAAGATAGATTTCAAATCTAAATTATTTTCTCGCACTCGAGTTAAATAAGTACTTAATAAATATTCTTTCAAAATGAGTACAAAGTTTATACTAGAATATTGAAAGGAAAAAAGAAAGAATACATTATCGCAATTCAACAATAACCTAATCAAAGATGTTATTAAATAATTTTTTATTTATATAAGGCATCAGACAATAACTCGATAACTCATAAGTTGTTTGTTTCCAAGAAAGAATAAAATTACAAAAAAAATAATATAAACAACTTATAATAATGTCAATTCCCAATCAGTGCAAATTGCAGAGAATGTACTTTATTGCAGCAGAGACTTGTACTATATGAAATCATTGTTTTGTAACTTTTGTGAATTGTGATTTTTCATTTGACTATATCCTCTCTATCCAGATGGATCATGGGCGATGTGCATTTGAGTTAGGATATTTGGCCAAAGAACATGATATTTATTTCCTGTCAAGCTTCGGGTTTCCCAACCTCAAGAATGTCAAGGTTTTCAGTTCTTCAAAGATGTGTTTGAAAGGGAATATTGAATGGGATAATGATGACCTTCTCAAACTTTCAGAATTTATACTAATGAATGCAACGGTTTTGGAGAAGTTCACAATTATATCAAAGAGGAAGACTTGTAAGATTTGTTCAATGAAGTGTGCTTCTCGGTATTCACTTCGATTGGCTGAGAAATTGGCAGGTTGCTCAAGATCGTCAACCACATCTGTGATTATTTGCCAGGAAGGAGCTTCCCGTTACTAGATTACGCAAATGCTACTTTGTATTTAGTTTAGGTTTACTGCTCCTAGTGAAAATCTTGAATTTGTCTATGTAACTAATAAGTGCTATTGGTTCCTGTATCTATTGTCCTAGTGACATATATACCAAATGTTATGGTTGTTTGGTTTCTCATGAAACTTTTCTTAGTTGCATTTTAGACGTTTCTATTGTGCCCGTTTTCAGAATTTCTTATGAAATGTTGTGTTTTGATAACTTTGTCGATGATATAAAGGTATTACGACCACACTACTCAAAAAATGCATTGATGAATTATTTAAGGAAAAGGGTGAAATATTCGAGGAGAGAAAAACTAAGTCTATCTGCATTTGTCCGTCATTAAATCAGTGGACCAAATGACAACAATAACTATTTTTCACTATAAAGAATGCACAAAAGTTAAAATAATTCAAACAATTCATGGTTATATTATTATGATACACTATAAAACTACTTGATAGCTTAATGCAATAGTAAAAGGGATATGAGAAGTACACTTGAAAAGAATATGAATTACATATTATACTTATTTGAAGAAAAAAAAAAAGAAGAAATGATTTACTCTATGAAAACAAAAATAAAAATATAATATTAAGGAGAGAAGGAAATTCTTTGAACAAAAAACAGTAAGCTTCCAAGCCTTACTCCATTGATGAGGCTTGAAGCTTTTACCAAAGAAGAAGAAGAAGAATGAAAAGTTTATGTTGTATTGTAAAATGTGTTCTCTACACGTGATCTGTATTGCTTATATAGCAATCAGATAATGCAAACAAAAATACAAACTAACTAACTAACTCTACACATTAATCGATGTAACAACCTACTAACTTGAAATTACAATAATAGGCCTAACTAACTACCAACTAACTTCAACTTCTAACTAACTTTTGAATAGTTAGTTGCTGCCACTAACTAACTCATCTTCACTTCTTTTAACACACCCCCTCAAGCTGATGAGTGCATAATATTGATCACTCCAAGCTTGCCTAGAAGATGCACATGTTGAACTTGGCTCAGCCCTTTTGTCAGTATGTCTGCAAGTTGTTGATGTGTGTGAACATAGGCAGTGTCCACTTCTCCTGATTTGATCTTATCTCGGATAAAATGACAATCTATTTCAATGTGTTTTGTCCTTTCATGTAACACTGGATTAGCAGCTAGTTGTATAGCTGATTTGCTGTCACTGAAGATTGTAATAGGCAATTGAACATTCACTCCTAATTCCTTGAACAATCCTAGAAGCCAAGTAATTTCTGAGACTGCAGATGCCATACTTCTGTACTCAGCTTCAGCTGAGCTTCTTGAAACAGTTTGCTGTTTCTTTGATTTCCAAGAAACTAAGGATTCTCCAAACTTTATCACATATCCTGTGATGGACCTTCTTCTGTTAGGACAGGCTGCCCAATCAGAATCACACCAGCAAGTAATTATGTTGGTAGGTTCAGAGTGTAACCATATACCTTGACCAACTGAACCTTTCAAATATCTAATCACTCTAGTAGCTGCTTCCATATGTGATTTCTTGGGAGATTGCATGAACTGGCTTAAGGTTTGCACTGCATAACTTATGTCTGGCCTGGTGATAGTAGCATATAACAACTTACCAACCAATCTTTGATATGAAGTAATGTCATGCAGCACATCATCATTAACATAGCCATTTGCTTGATCATGTTCTACAGAGGTTAATCTCAAATTAGACTCCATTGGTGTAACTGCAGGTTTAGCACATGTTAATCCAGCTTCAGCAATAAGTTCCAATATATACTTCCTTTGATTCAAAATAATTCCTCCAGAAGATCTTAACACTTCAATGCCTAGAAAAAATTTAAGTTCACCTAGATCCTTCAGCTTGAACTGTTTGTGTAGACACACCTTAACCTCAGCAATCAGTTGTGTGTTACTTCCTGTGATCAATAGATCATCTACATAAACTAGGACAATGACAATATCTTCCTCCTTCTTTAGTGTGAACAGTGAGTAGTCATGAGCACTCTGACTAAAACCTGTAGCTTGTAACACTTTTGTAAGCTTCAGGTTCCACTGTCTTGAGGCTTGTTTAAGTCCATATAAAGACTTTAACAACTTGCAGACTTTGTTTACACCTGGCTTTGCAAATCCTTCAGGCATTTTCATATAGACTTCTTCATCTAAATCACCCTGTAGGAAGGCATTGTAGACATCCATCTGGTACAGTGTCCAGCCCTTTGATACTGCCAATGCAATGACACATCTAACTGTTACCATCTTGGCTACTGGAGAAAAAGTGTCATGATAATCCAACCCTTCTTGTTGACTGTATCCCTTTGCTACAAGTCTTGCTTTAAACCTTTCTATCTAACCATTTGCCTTATACTTAATTTTATATATCCACTTGGAACCAACTGCATGCATACCTTCTGGTAGCTCAACTACTTGCCATGTATTATTATCTTCAAGAGCTTTGATTTCCTGCTTCATTGCATGTATCCACCTTTCATCTTGTGAAGCTTGATTGAAATTCTTAGGTTCTGTATACTCTGAAAGTTTACTCAGAAAACCTCTACACTCAGGTTTTAGCTTCTCATAATTCAGATAGCTAGCCATAGGATGTTTAGTGCTACTATGGCCTTTAGTAATAGCATAATCTTTCATCCACATTGGCTCCTTGATGCTTCTTGAAGATCTTCGAACATAAGAGTCAACATGTGATGGTACAACATGAGTATTTTCTGCAACTTCCTCTGTTGTACTTGGTCTAAACATCTGATCTTCTGAAGAATTCTCAGCCTCATTACTCTGACTGTCTTCATGAACTATACCAGTGTCTGCAGGTTCACTATTATCAATCTCAACTTCAATAGTTTGATTTCCTGCTTTCTCTAAGGGTGAACCATGTACATCAACTAATGGATCAAGTTGAGGTCTCACTTTAGCAAAAGGAAATGTTTCTTCATGAAATATCACATCTCTATTCACATGCACTTTAGTAGAGTGAATATCCAACAACACATATCCTTTCTGTAATTCTGAGTACCCCAAGAGAATAGCTGCACTAGCTCTGGCTGAAAATTTATCTCCTTTAGGCACTTTTGTAGCATAACAAAGACAACCTATAACCTTTAGATGAGATAAACTAGGCTGTTTACAATAAAGCAACTCATAGGCACTCTTGTTGGAATTGACTGATGATGGTAACCTATTCATCAAATAAACTGCAGCCTTAATGCAATAACCCCAAAATCTGATAGGTAGATGAGCTTGGAATCTGATTGCTCTTGCAATGTTAAGGATGTGTCTGTGCTTTCTTTCAACCACACCATTTTGTTGAGGTGTGTGAGGGCAACTACTCTGATGTAATATTCCCAGATGATTGAACAAATCTCTACACTGTGAATTAAGGAACTCTGTGCCATTATCTGATCTCACAACCTTGACATGAGAATTGAACTGAGTTTTGATCATTGAAAGAAAAATTTTGATAGCTACAATGGTTTCTGATTTTAACTGCAACAAATGAACCCATACAAATCTACTATAGTCATCTACTATAGTCAAGAAGTAATGCTTTCTATCTAGAGTAGGAGTCTTATAAGGTCCCCATAGATCCATATGAACAACATCAAACATCATGGATGCTCTAGTAGTACTAATAGGGAAAGCAAGTCTAGTTTGCTTAGCTAAAGGGCAAACAGGACAATGTGCTGATATTTCATCACCTTTACTGCTTGTATCTATCTTGAGAAGTCTTAATATCTGTTGAGATGGATGTCCTAACCTTCTGTGCCATATTTTTGTGTCTTGTATTACAGCTCCTGCAGCTACTATTTCTTGAGCACACTTTATTTCTTCCCTTTGTTTAGATGAAAAACCAGCCTTAAAACTGTATAATCCTCCTTCTTCTCTACCAATCCCCTTCACCCTGCCACTGCAGAGGTCCTGAAACACACAAAAGTCAGGGTAAAAAGATACAAAATAATTTAGTTCTCTTGTAATCTTTGACACTGACAATAGACTGAACTTGAAATCTGGCACATGCAAAACACTTCTGGCCACTTCATTTTCAAATATAGGTGTTTCACCAATATGACTGACTGTAACCTTGTCACCTGTTGGAAGATGAACTTGATTCATTTGTGACTTTGTTAATTCATGTCTCCTAGTTAGAAGCTGCTTATTTGCAATGATATGATGAGTTGCACCTGAATCAACAATCCAATCCTGTATAGCAGGATTTGTTATTAAACAAGTTGTAATACTTGCCATATTAACTTGTTTTGTTTCTTGTACATCTTTGTTCAGCATTTCCATTATTTGGTTATACTCCTTCTTAGTGAATGTTTGTCCCTTTGGCACCTTCTGCATGTTATTGTTTTCCACCTGATTATTTGATATAGCATTAGGATGATCACAGTGATCATTAGAGATGCTGTTTGCAGCTTGAAATCCTCCTCCATATCCACCATTATTTCCTGAACTTTGTCCCCCATATCCATTAAATTGACTTGTGCCTGTACCATTTCTTATGTTTCCATTCCCATTTCCAAAACCTGGTTTCTTCCTTTGTTTCCAGTCACTTGGATAACCAATCAACTTGTAGCAATTATCCTTTGTGTGACCTGAGAAATGGCAGTAATCACATTTCTTTCCCTTGTAATGTTCCTTTCCAGTTCCTTGATTCCTGTTAACACTCATTACCATAGAACTTGGCTTCTCAACTACATTATCCATATAACTTGAGTGCTGAATCTCATCTTCTATAATCATAGCATAAGCTTGATTCATAGATGGTGTAGTTCCTTTGAGTAGTATTTGTCTCCTAGCCTGATCATATGATTCATTTAGGCCACTTAAGAATTGAATCAATCTCATCTGTTCCAAATAATTATTATACTCCTTCGACTGAGAACATGAACTACATGGATTTGGAACTATAGCATCATACTCATTCCATAGTGTTTTCAACTTTGAGAAGTAATGAGATACAGAATCTGTACCTTGTGAGAGAGTGGTGATATCTCTATGTAATTGATAGATCCTTACTCTATTCACCTTGTCGAATCTTTCCTTTAGATCATTCCAAACTGAGAAAGAATTTGTGGCATACACAATGCCACTAAGTAGCTCTTCACTGACTGTGTTCATCAGCCAAGACAGCACAATAGCATTGCAAGTTTCCCATTGCTCATGCAATTCATCTTTCTACAGATCTTTTGTGCAAGTGCCTGTTACGAAAACATACTTCCTCTTCCCCAATAATGCAATTCTCATTGCTCTACTCCAGATTCCATAGTTCTCAGATCCAACCAACTTGATTGGAACTAACACTGCACTAGAACTATCAGAATTTCCAATGAACAATGGATCATTCTGATCGATCTTCACTCCTACCATATCTGTAGATCTTAAGCTACAGATTATCACAAATTGATAGAGATTTAAACTCCTCTAATGATACAGATTACACTGCTCTGATACCATGAACAAAAAACAGTAAGCTTCCAAGCCTTACTCCATTGATGAGGCTTGAAGCTTTTACCAAAGAAGAAGAAGAAGAATGAAAAGTAAACTGTTGTATTGTAAAATGTGTTCTCTACACGTGATCTGTATTGCTTATATAGCAATCAGATAATGCAAACAAAAATACAAACTGACTAACTAACTCTACACATTAATCGATGTAACAACCTACTAACTTGAAATTACAATAATAGGCCTAACTAACTACCAACTAACTTCAACTTCTAACTAACTTTTGAATAGTTAGTTGCTGCCACTAACTAACTCATCTTCACTTCTTTTAACATTCTTTCTCGTGGTGAAAAATAGAAAATTGGATTGAAATTGATTTTCTACAAACATAGAAGCTCTGTGTATTTGGAGATAGAAATAGAAAATTGAGGCCTACGATAATATTGTAAATGTACACAAAGAATCTTAGCAAATTGGTTACACTTCGAAGAAAGATACAAAATATAGATGTAAGACTAAAATACCAAAAATGTTAATTAATACTTTTTCCTTTATTTAAGGCATCAAACAATAACTCGAAAACTCAAAATTAATTTTATTACCAAGAAATAAGATGTAAGACAAAAATAGCAAAAACTGTAAAATTTAAACAACAGATAATATGTCGATCCCCAAAAGTGCAAATTGCAAAGAATGTAATTTCTTGTACCAAACACTTGCGTATACTGTAAATCATTGTTGTGTAACTTTTGAACATTATGATTTTCATTTGACTGTATTCTCTCTCTAGTCTGATCTTGATAAATGTGCATTTGAGTTCAGATATTTGGCAAAAGAACATGATATTCATTTCTTGTCAAGCGTCAGGTTTTCCAACCACAAGAATGTTAAGATTGTCAGTTATTCCAATATGCGTTTGAAGAAGCATCTTGAATGGGATTACGATGAACTTTTCAAACTTCCAAAGTTTCTACTAAAGAATGCGATCATTTTGGAGTCATTTCTAATTATATCAACGAGAGAAACGTGCAAGAGTTGTTCAGTGAACTGTGTTGCTCAATATCTTATTCGATTGTTTCACAAATTGGTAAGTTGCCCAAAATCCTCAACCAGTTGTGCGGTCACTTTGAAGGGTAAAGTATTCCCTGACAAAATCGCAGGTATTTTGTTTCCGCGTACCTGAAATGTTATCTTTGCCCTTATGACATCCCAAAATTTATGATTGCTTGGTTTGTGATGAAGCATTTCTATATGTTGTCCTTGTGTTTCTGAATTTGTAGCTAGGCTTGTTTCCGTACTGACCGTACATCAACAAGCCACACTTCTCCTCCGATTATTAGAATCATGAAATTATGTGTTTTCTAAACTTTGTCGATAAAAACAAGGTATTATTACTGGGAGGTACCTTATAGATATTTTCAGGGAAGAAAGAGGTTTCTACTTTGTTTATCTCAAAGAGATGGTATCCGCTACCTGCATAAGAACCCGACTATTATGGATTCATGCTAGGTAGGGCCCATTCGGGTGTAGCTCTACGGCATATCTAGGATTTCGAGATGATGGGTGCACTATTAAGAGAAATGTGGATCAAAGATATAAATTTAATCGATTCGATATTTAGGTTTTTATCATTTAAATCGACTGACTTGACCCATTGATCGTATGCTATATCATCCAATACTACTAGTTTTAATATACACATTTGGTTAATTATATAAAAAAATCGAGTGCTAAAAAGGTTAGGAATTTCCAACGCGACAAACTTGAAAATTTTGAAAATATTAAAGCTTATATAAAATGCTACCAATAACCACTTACAAGGTGTTATCCAATTTTAGAAAGAAAATTAAACAAGATTGATACATTTTAAATTTCCAATGATTATTGCAGTATATGATACTGCGAGTGTGAGTTCATACATCTATATTTAATTATTTTTAGAAAATATGACATTGTTGTATATATTTTCGAAAGGGAAGCATGTGAACCTGGTGACCTCCTCCTGTATATGCCCCTGACGCTATATACCAAAGATTTTTCCATACATAGGGTTTAGAATTGAGACTTCTAGTTAAGCTAGGAACATTCTCATCCACTCTACCACATCCGTTGGTGGTAACTCATTGGCTATTTGAGCATCAGCTTATTAAACTACTGCTGAAAGTTTTGATTTTGTGTATGGCTAATAAGAACAAAAAATTTGAATGAAATATTACAAAGACAAATTACATATTGATCATTTAATTAATCAAATTCCACATATATGAGAGGAAAAAGGTAAAAAGGAATTTTGATTTTGGATCAGACTCTACTCCAATAATTAACTCAATGGAATTGGATGGCTTATTTTCCAAGTCTAGTGGTACAAAAAATCTATTTTCTTTAATCTTGTTATTTGCAGGTTAACTTTGGATTATACTTCTCCGGAGTGCTGGATAATGTGGTGTTCTACTCGGAGCATATGCAAGAGATGAGAGTTGCGAGATTAATTTACTAGATTGAGTATGATCTAGCTCAAACCAGAAATGATGTTGCTTAAAATAGTTGCCCTTAATTATTGAGCTAGATCATACTCAATCTAGTAAATTAATCTCGCAACTGTCATCTCTTGCAAATGCTCCGAGTAGAACACCACATTATCCAGCACTCCGGAGAAGTATAATCCAAAGTTCACCTGCAAATAACAAGATAAAAGAAGATAGATAATTTGAATCACGAGCCTTGGAAAATAAGTCATCTAGTTCCACTGTAATCCAAAGCTCACCTGCAAATAACGAGATAGCGTAAAATAGATCTTTTGAACCGCAAGACTTGGAAAACAAGTCATCCAGTTCCATTGATTCTCAAGATGCATTGGATGGGAAAAATTTTTTATATACATGAAACTTAAAGAAATAGCTCTTAATTGTGAACGACCAGCGCTCTCTAGAAATAGGCATGAAGAAGAAAACACCGCTGCACAACTTGTTCATTATGATCTGATCTTCTGTGATTGTTTCATAATGGTCATGTTTTTACATGAACAAATGTGTTCATTCAATTTAAAGCCCTAACGAAATCCAAAGAGGAAAGGTGTATTGGATAGAAAAGGAAAATTCATCAAAACCAAAAGGTGTGTTAGATAGAAATGGAAAAATCATCAAAACCAAAAGGTGTATATAATAGAAAAGGAAAAATCATTAAAACCAAAAGGTTTGTTTAATAGAAAAGGAAAATTCATTAAAACCAAAAGGTGTGTTGTATAGAAAAGGAAAATTTATTAAAATAAAAGGTGTGTTTGATAGAAAAGGAAAAATCATTAAATCAAAAGGTGTGTTGGATAGAAAAGGAAAATTTATTAAAATAAAAAGGTGTGTGGATAGAAAAGGAAAAATCATTAAAACCAAAAGGTTTGTCTAATAGAAAAGGAAAATTCATTAAAATCAAAAGGTGTGCTGGATAGAAAAGGAAAAATCATCAAAACCTTAGCAAGCCTTTCTGCAGCCAAAAGAGTATACATAATTGAACACTAATAATACAGATACAATTAAAACCCTAGCCCCAAAAATATGGATCTATAGTCTCTATTCCCAAATCCCAAAGAAACAAAGAAGCAAAATGAGAAGAGTTGATCGAATCAGTAAGTTATCGGACACTTTTATTATTAAGATTCTCTCCCTTTTTCCGACGAAAGATGCCTTCACAACCTCTATTCTTCAAAAAGATGGGTGTAGAGAATAGCAGAAGAAAAAAGGTATAATCAAGGGACCTTTTGCTTGTCAATTTTGGAACTATAAGAAGCAACAAGGCAAAGTCGGAAATATAGACAGAACTTTTTNCAAAAGAAACAAAGAAGCAAAATGAGAAGAGTTGATCGAATCAGTAAGTTATCGGACACTCTTATTATTAAGATTCTCTCCCTTTTTCCGATGAAAGATGCCTTCACAACCTCTATTCTTCAAAAAGATGGCTGTAGAGAATAGCAGAAGAAAAAAGGTATAATCAAGGGACCTTTTGCTTGTCAATTTTGGAACTATAAGAAGCAACAAGGCAAAATCGGAAATATAGACAGAACTTTTTAATATTAGAGCAGCAAAGGAGAGGTAGTACATTATCTGTGAAGGAAATGAACTTATTAATCACATTCTCTCTATTGGACCAATTGGTATTTCGGTTGTCAAAAATAAGGTTGTCTATAGAAGTCCAGGGGTATTGCCAACGTTTAGAGAGAACAGATGCCCCTGGCAATACCCCTGGACTTCTATAGACAACCTTATTTTTGACAACCGAAATACCAATTGGTCCAATAGAGAGAATGTGATTAATAAGTTCATTTCCTTTACAGACAATGTACAACCTCTCCTTTGCTGCTCTAATATTAAAAAGTTCTGTCTATATTTCCGATTTTGCCTATTTGCTTCTTAATGCCACATGCCCTGATGAACATCAAGTTATAAGGAAACTCGTCCAAGATTATCTTCATAAGTTAAGCAATACAACCGAGTTAACGATTGGGACTTGGTACACCGAGGTATGTTTTGTCGTAAAGACTTTATTTTGTTTAGGTATATAAATATCATGAAGAGATAGCATTTAGAATATAACACAACTTAAGAACTTCTACACATTATCAAGGACTACTAGCGCTAATACAAAACTATTCTAACCTTTTGCAAATTTTTTTGTCAACTTTCTAAAGTCGGGTACTTCATTTACTACATTGTCAGTTGGTCAGATTTTCCATAAAATTTACATCGGATTTTTCATCCTTTTTTATTGTTCTTGTTTTCTAGATCCTTCGCTAATTTCTTTGGAATAACCATATCAGGTACTAATGCAGTTTGAAGAGATGTCGCTTCCAGAATTGAAATGCAAATGTCTAACTCTAGATTTGCGTATCATAAAATTTTATTTGTATGGAGCAATTATCCTGTTGAAAGCCTCACCTCATGTGGAGTCACTCAACATAACTATGACAACTACTTTGGTATCTTTTTGGAACTTTTGCTCTTCTATTTACAAATTCATTTTTTACCCTATTTTTTTTCTCACATCAAACAGTGTTTGACATTTAAAGAATTGGACAAATGACAAATCACTTTAACAACATCAAAATAAGAAAAGAATAAAAAATTAAATTATATGAATAAATTATATTCAAGCACTCCTTTTGTTCCATTTTACTAGTCCAATGTTCAAAATTATTTTTTTTCCTTTTATTTATTTATTTTAACAAATTAATAGAGATTTTTTATTCATTTAATTATTTCCTTAAATTTATAAGAATACTAGTAATCTAATGTAGATTTCAAATCTAAATTATTTTCTCGCACTCGAGTTAAATAAGTACTTAATAAATATTCTTTCAAAATGAGTACAAAGTTTATATTAGAATATTGAAAGGAAAAAAGAAAGAATACATTATCGCAATTCAACAATAACCTAATCAAAGATGTTATTAAATAATTTTTTATTTATATAAGGCATCAGACAATAACTCAAAAACTCATAAGTTGTACTATATGAAATCATTCTTTTGTAAATTTTGTGAATTGTGATTTTTCATTTGACTATATCCTCTCTATCCAGATGGATCATAGCCGATGTGCATTTGAGTTAGGATATTTGGCCAAAGAACATGATATTAATTTTCTGTCAAGCTTCGAGTTTCCCAACCTCAAGAATGTCAAGGTTTTCAGTTCTTCAAAGATGTGTTTGAGAGGGAATATTGAATGGGATAATGATGACCTTCTCAAACTTTCAGAATTTATACTAATGAATGCAACGGTTTTGGAGAAGTTCACAATTATATCAAAGAGGAAAACTTGTAAGATTTGTTCAATGAAGTGTGCTTCTCGGTATTCACTTTGATTGGCTGAGAAATTGGCAGGTTGCTCAAGATCGTCAACCAGTTCTGTGATCATTTGGCAGAAAGGAGCTTTCCCTGACTAGATTGTACAAATGTAACTTCGCATTTAGTTTTTGATTTACTGCTCGTGGTAAAAATCTTGAATTTGTCTTTGTAACAAATAAGTACTATCTGTTCCTGTTATCTTGTCGTTGTGACATATATACCAAATTTTATGGTTGTTTGGTTTCTCATAAAACTTTTCTTAGTCACATTTTAGATGTTATCTGTTGTGCACATTTTTCAAAATTCTTATGACTACGTTAGCATCAAAGTTAATAGTGACCCAAAACTAATGATATTACGAACATCCACAGAAAGACTGAGCCAATCTGCATTTGCCTGTCATTAATTCACTGGACAATTATAATTATTTTTTTACTATGAAGAACGCACAAAGTTTAAAATAAATCAAACATTTTATATCTATTTTTTTATGATACTTTATAAAACTACCTGATAGCTTAATGCAATAGTACTAAAAAAAAGGAATGTGAGAAGTACATCTGAAAAAATATGAATTACATATGAGAATTATTTGAAAAAGGGTGGAAATGATTTACTCTATGAAACAAAAATAAAATATAATATTAAAGGAGAGAAGAAAACTTTTTTTTGGAGTGAAAAAATAGAAAATTAGATTGAAGTTGATTTTCTAAAAATATAGAAACTCTCTCTATCTGGAGATAAAAATAGAAATTCGGGCCTACGATAATATTGTAAATGTACATAAAGACACATAGCAAATTGGTTATACTTCGAAATAAGATACCAGATATAGACACAAGATAGATTAGATCTTTTTTTCAACAAAACTCGTGAGGTGACGACAAGGAAAATATTTACTTATTAAGAAATATCAGTTATCCTGTTGTAATGAGTAGTTGCTGCATCAATAAAATTTTAATTTTATTATTTCTGTTGTTCATCTTGTATTCCAAACATACTTAGAACAAAACTTTGAACATCTTTGTAAGACAAAAAAGTTTAAGAACATTTTCACAATTAGAAAATTAAAATAGAATTTGGAAAATTTTTAATAGGAAAAAGATCAAGTCCACTGAACTCACAGTGTCCCCTTAAGGAAATTATTCCCCTCTAGTATCCGAGGTTTGATTTGGAGTATGACTTCCCAAGTTAAATTATCTCAATCACCAGAGTATAGATACCAAAAACTCTGGTGTCAGCGAACCACTCAACAGCAGTAAAGTACACTTTAAATATTAGATTTAGTAGTTGAAGAAGAAGTCCATGAATTCTATATTAAAATGAGAGGAAATTCCTCAATTTATAGAAAACAAATGGTAGTGGGAAAAGGTTCTTATTGTGCCTTACAAGAAAAGTCACAAACCTTTGGAAAAGTCACAATCTTTCAGAAAGGTCGTCACCTTTTATAAAAGTCACAACTTTCCATAAAAGTCACAACTTTTCATAAAAATCGCAACTTTTGATAAAAGTCACCACTCTTCATAAAAGTCGCAACTCTTCATTTTTCATTCACATTTTTTTTAAAACCCAACAATTTCTTTAAAAGAAAAATAAATGATATCCCTTTTGTATGTAGATGCATGATTCTTATTGTGTCGATCGTTGTTTTAGCACATCATTATCAGTTTTTGGTACTTTACTCATTCATGTCTAGATTCATGTCTATTTTAGGAAAGAACATCAAGTAAATCTATTTAAGGAAACAAAATTAGAAACATTCCTAAATAGCTCTACCTATGTACATTATATATATAGTCTTCATAGTGAAACAAGAGTAAAACCCAAAAGGAAAACTTGTGTTGGATAGAAAAGGAAAAACCATTCAAACCCTGGAAAGCCTTTCTGCACCCAAAAGATGGATCTTTGGCCTCCATTCTCAAAGAAAAGAAGAAGCAAAAGAGTTAAAAATGATAGTATCAGTGAGTTACCGGACGCTCTTATTCTACAGATTCTCTCCCTTTTGCCAACGAAAGATGTGTTCACAACTTCTATTCTCTCCAAAAGGTGGCAATATCTATGGCGTTCAGTTTATAACTTCTTTATCCAGTGTGAAGATAAATCACAAACGGAAAACTTTATATCTTTTGTGAATTATGCATTAGATAAGTCTACATGTTCCAAAATTGAAAATTTTCATCTGGATTTCACTCACTTGTCCAAATATGAGTCACAACTCAAATTTGTTGATGATGAATTATTGTTCCCAATCTCCCGATGGCTTTCTACTGCTGTCAAAAAAAATGTTGAAAATGTTGTATTGCTATCAGATTCATATGACTATGAATCCATTGACTTGCCTGACTCTATCTACAAGTGCTCCACCTTGATAACATTGGATCTCACGCGTTGTACATTTAGTGACGAATTCTCCATAGATTGGAAATTTTTAAAGACCTTGAAGTTGAATGACCTTAAGTTACAGGATGACATAATCGTAAAAATACTCTCAGGTTGTCCTGCTTTGGAAAACCTCGAAATTTCTGAATTCTACGGATTGAGTCATTTGGATATCAATTCTTCAAATTTAAAGAGGCTTAAGTTCGAAGATTATTCTTCATACTATGATGAATCTGATGATCCCTCTTTGGATATTATTGCCCCGAATATTCAACATTTGGAGATCTCTGAAGATATGTATGATCTCAAATGTAGGCTAATAAATGTATCATCGGTGGTAAGTGCTAAGCTAAATTTCCAAATGAGTTGCACATCAATTGCTAAAGGTGCTTCTACTGCCACATGCCCTGGTGAACATCAAGTTATAAGGAAACTCGTCGAAGATTATCTTCATAAGTTGAGCAATACAACCGAGTTAACGATTGGGACTTGGTACACCGAGGTATGTTTTGTCGTAAAGACTTTATTTTCTTTAGGTATATAAATATCATGAAGAGATAGCATTTAGAATATAACACAACTTAAGAACTTCTACACATTATCAAGGACTACTAGCGCTAATACAAAACTTTTGCAAATTTTTTTGTCAACTTTCTAAAGTGGTACTTCATTTACTGTTCACCTAGATTGTAAGTTGGTCAAATTTTCCATAAAATTTACATCGTAGTTTTCTTCCTTTTTTATCGTTCTTGTTTTCTAGATCCTTCACTAATTTCTTTGGAATAACCATATCAGGTACTAATGCAATTTGAAGAGATGTCGCTTCCAGAATTGAAATGCAAATGTCTAACTCTAGATTTGCGTATCACAAAATTTTATTTCTATGGAGCAGTTATTCTGTTGAAAGTCTCACCTCATTTGGAGTCACTCAACATAACTATGACAACTACTTTGGTATCTTTTTGGAACTTTTGCTCTTCTATTTACAAATTCATTTTTTCAGAAATTTTAATATTGTACTCCCCACCCCACCTCTACCCTATTTTTTTCTCACATCAAACAGTGTTGACATTTAAAGAAATGGACAAATGAACAAATCACTTTATCAACATCAAAATAAGAAAAGAAAAAAAAATTAAATTATATGAATAAATTATATTCAAGCACTCCTTTTGTTCCATTTTACTAGTCCAATGTTCAAAATTATTTTTTTCCTTTTATTTATTTATTTTAACAAATTAATAGAGATTTTTTATTCATTTAATTATTTCCTTAAATTTATAAGAATACTAGTAATCTAAGGTAGATTTCAAATCTAAATTAATATTTGCAATCGAGTTAAATAAGTACTTAATAAATATTCTTTCAAAATGAGTACAAAGTTTATATTAGAACATTGAAAGGTAAAAAGAAAGAATACATTATCGCAATTCAACAATAACCTAATCAAAGATGTTATTAAATAATTTTTTATTTATATAAGGCATCAGACAGTAACTCGAAAACTCATAAGTTGTTTGCTTCCAAGAAAGAATATGAAAGAATAAAATTACAAAAAAAATAAAATATAAACAACTTATAATAATGTCAATTCCCAATTAGTGCAAATTGCAGAGAATGTACTTTATTGCAGCAGAGATTTGTACTATATGAAATCATTGTTTTGTAACTTTTGTGAATTGTGATTTTTCATTTGACTATACCCTTTCTATACAGATGGATCATAGGCGATGTGCATTTGAGTTAGGATATTTGGCCAAAGAACATGATATTTATTTCCTGTCAAGCTTCGGGTTTCCCAACCTCAAGAATGTTAAGGTTTTCAGTTCTTCAAAGATGTGTTTGAAAGGGAATATTGAATGGGATAATGATGACCTTCTCAAACTATCAGAATTTATACTAATGAATGCAACGGTTTTGGAGAAGTTCACAATTATATCAAAGAGGAAAACTTGTAAGATTTGTTCAATGAAGTGTGCTTCTCGGTATTCACTTCGATTGGCTGAGAAATTGGCAGGTTGCTCAAGATCGTCAACCACATCTGTGATTATTTGCCAGGAAGGAGCTTCCCGTGACTAGATTGCGCAAATGCTACTTTGTATTTAGTTTAGGTTTACTACTCCTGGTGAAAATCTTGAATTTTGTCTATGTTATGCGGAATTCGTGATAATACGAGAAAATATAAACGCGAAAAACAAGACAACAGATTTACGTGGTTCACCAATAAATTGGCTACGTCCACGGGAAGAGGGAGAGCAGTTTTATTAAGGAGAGGCAAGAACAGAATTACAGAATAGGGTTTGCCATAGCGTCTATATATAGTGCTAAGCTACGCCCTAACAGGCTTGGGCCCAA
>NC_028640.1:69998602-70029163 GCF_001406875.1 Solanum pennellii | reverse complement strand
AAAAACAAGACAACAGATTTACGTGGTTCACCAATAAATTGGCTACGTCCACGGGAAGAGGGAGAGCAGTTTTATTAAGGAGCGGCAAGAACAGAATTACAGAATAGGGTTTGCCATAGCGTCTATATATAGTGCTAAGCTACGCCCTAACAGGCTTGGGCCCAACATACAGAATTAACAGATAATTAAGGGCCCAATACAATAACATTGTATACCGTCGGGCCGTCCTTTCTGTTTGTAACGGGTCCGATTCAAGGCATTCAACAGTCTATGTAACTAATAAGTGCTATTTGTTCCTGTATCTATTGTCCTAGTGACATATATACCAAATGTTATGGTTGTTTGGTTTCTCATGAAACTTTTCTTAGTTGCATTTTAGACGTTTCTGTTGTGCCCGTTTTCAGAATTTCTTATGAAATGTTGTGTTTTGAGAACTTTGTCGATGATATAAAGGTATTATTACAGGGAGGTGGTAAATTTGTCATTTTAAAGGATGGAAACCATTACGATCACACTATTTGAAAAATGCATTGATGAAATAATTAATAATTAATTAAAACACATTTTTAATGAAAAGGGTGAATTATTCGAGGAGAGATGTCATTTGGCTAAGAAGGGATCAATGTAGATTTTTACATATATATCTGATTTTGTCTCGTTCTCGCCAAATCATTGCCACCAAGTCATAATGATTCTTTCACAAAATGCAAGAGATTGGGGAAGAAACCCTTAATTTCGTGCTTTTAGAGGCTTCCATGTCGTGACTACATTGGCATCAAAGTTAAAATGACCCAAAACTAATTATATCATCAACGAACATCCACAGGAAAACTAAGTCTATCTGCATTTGTCTGTCATTAAATCAGTGGACCAAATGACAACAATAACTATTTTTCACTATAAAGAAAATGCACAAAAAATAAAATAATTCAAACAATTCATGGTTACATTATTATGATACACTATAAAACTACTTGATAGCTTAATGCAATAGTAAAAGGAATATGAGAAGTACACTTGAAAGAATATGAATTACATATTATACTTATTTGAAGAAAAAAAAAAAAGAAGAAATGATATACTCTTTGAAAACAAAAATAAAAATATAATATTATGGAGAGAAGGAAATTCTTTCTCATGGTTAAAAATAGAAAATTGGATTGAAATTGATTTTCTACAAACATAGAAGCTCTGTGTATTTGGAGACAGAATAGAAAATTGAGGCCTACGATAATATTGTAAATGTACACAAAGAATCTTAGCAAATTGGTTACACTTAGAAGAAAGATACAAAATATAGATGTAAGACTAAAATAGCAAAAATGTTAATTAATACTTTTTCCTTTATTTAAGGCATCAAACAATAACTCGAAAACTCAAAATTAATTTTGTTACCAAGAAATAAGATGTAAGACAAAAATAGCAAAAACTGTAAAATTTAAACAACAGATAATATGTCGATCCCCAAAAGTGCAAATTGCAGAGAATGTAATTTCTTGTACCAAACACTTGCATATACTGTAAATCATTGTTGTGTAACTTTTGAACATTAAGGTTTTCATTTGACTGTATTCTCTCTCTAGTCTGATCTTGATAAATGTGCATTTGAGTTCAGATATTTGGCAAAAGAACATGATATTCATTTCTTGTCAAGCGTCAGGTTTTCCAACCACAAGAATGTTAAGATTGTCAGTTATTCCAATATGTGTTTGAAGAAGCATCTTGAATGGATTACAATAAACTTTTCAAACTTCCAAAATTTCTACTAAAGAATGCGATCATTTTGGAGTCGTTTCTAATTATATCAACGAGAGAAACGTGCAAGAGTTGTTCAATGAACTGTGTTGCTCAATATCTTATTCGATTGTTTCACAAATTGGTAGGTTGCCCAAAATCCTCAACCATTTGTGCGGTCACTTCGAAGGGTAAAGTATTCCCTGACAAAATCGCAGGTATTTTGTTTCCGCGTACCTGAAATGTTATCTTTGCCCTTATGACATCCCAAATTTTATGATTGCTTGGTTTGTGATGAAACATTTCTATACGTTGTCCTTGTGTTTCTGAATTTGTAGCTAGGCTTGTTTCCGTACTGACCGTACATCAACAAGCCACACTTTTCCTCCGATTATTAGAATCATGAAATTATGTGTTTTCTAAACTTTGTCGATAAAAACAAGGTATTATTACTGGGAGGTACCTTATAGACATTTTCAGGGAAGAAAGAGGTTTCTACTTTGTTTATCTAAAAGAGGTGGTATCCGCTACCTGCATTAGAACCCGACTATTATGGATTCATGCTAGGTAGGTCCCATTCGGGGGTAGCTCTACGACATATCTAGGATTTCGAGATGATGGGTGCACTATTAAGAAAAATGTGGATCAAAGATATAAATTTAATTGATTCGACATTTAGGTTTTTATCACTTAAATCGACTGACTGAACCCATTGATCGTATGTTATATCATCCAATACTACTAGTTTTAATATACACATTTGGTTAATCATATAAAAAAATTTGAGTGCTAAAAAAGTCAGGAATTTCCAACGCGACAAACTTGTAAATTTTGAAAATATTAAAGCTTATATAAAATGCTACCAATAACCACTTACAAGGTGTTATCCAATTTTAGAAATAAAATTAAACAAGATAGATATACGATTCAAATTTCCAACAATTATTGCATTATATGATACTGCGGGTGTGAGTTCATACATCTATATTTAAATATTTTTAAAAAATATGACACTACTATATATAATTTCGAAAGGGAAGCATGGGTTTCATGTGAACCTAGTGACCTCCTCCTGTATATGCCCCTGACGCTAATACCAAAGATTTTTCCATACATAGAGTTTAGAATTGAAACTTCTAGTTAAGCTAGGAACATTCTCATCCACTCTATTACATCCGTTGGTGGTAACTCATTGCCTATTTGAGCATCAGCTTATTAAACTACTGCTGAAAGTTTTGATTTTGTGTATGGCTAATAAGAACAAAAAGTTTGAATAAAATATTACAAAGCCAAATTACATATTGATCATTTAATTAATCAAATTCCACATATATGAGAGGAAAAAAGTAAAAAGGAATTTTGATTTTGGATTAGATTCTACTCCAATAATTAACTCACTGAGTGAGGATTGTTCAAGACGAAAAACAATCGGTTTCTTCAGCTAATATATGACAAGGGAGAAATGATGAGATGTTGATAATAATCATACAAAATTCAATTTTTATTTGAGCATAGTGATTCGGGAGTCCAGTGTGGAAGGACTCTCGCTCAATAGATCAAAGGCACGCCGGAGAGGCGAAAGAGAAATTTTTGAGCGTGCAAGCAACTATGGCTTTTCTGCACCGCCAGCAGCCTTACTTGTCTTGTCATGAGAAAATACAAGTCATTGCTNTCACGGTACACACGAAAAACAATCTCTCTTGCTTATGTTTACTTTTTTCACCATTTGATTCTTGTACATAGGAAATGAGACTCAACTTTTTTACTGCAAATTTAGAAGCCGTTTTCTTTCACTCATATAACTATCTGTATCGGTCGTCAAGAAAAAAAGGTTCTTGTTAGCTAATTTTCTTGCCGGACTGTTCATTAGCCTACCATTCTATTACATTTACTGGCCCCATTACAATTATCTTTCTTAAAGCGACATCGGGTGCGAGTTTTGGTGTGATATTTTTTCGGCGACTGATGAGCACTAAGGAACAAGACGATGTTTACATCATTATAAATTTATAACTCATCCTTACATTGGTGTTTCTTCTGCATGCTCGTTTCTGGAGAGCGCCCGCCGTTCACAATCAAGAGTTATTTCCTTAAGTTGCATGTATGTAAAATTCTCCTCATCCGCTGCAGCTTGAGAATCAATGGAACTGGATGTCTTGTTATGCGGAATTCGAGATAATACGAGAAAATATAAACGCTAAAAACAAGACAACAGATTTACGTGGTTCACCAATAAATTGGCTACGTCCACGGGAAGAGGGAGAGCAGTTTTATTAAGGAGAGGCAAGAACAGAATTACAGAATAGGGTTTGACATAGCGTCTATATATATAGTGCTAAGCTATGCCCTAACAGGCTTGGGCCCAACATACAGAATTAACAGATAATTAAGGGCCCAATACAATAACATTGTATACCGTCGGGCCGGGGGCGTCTCCGCCCCCCCGTCCTTTCTGTTTGTAACGGGTCCGATTCAAGGCATTCAACATGTCTTATTTTCAAAGTCTTGTGGTTCAAAAGATCTATTTTTTGCTGTCTCCTTATTTGCAAGGGAACTTTGGATTACAATGGAATTGGATGGCTTATTTTCCAAGTCTAGTGGTACAAAAAATCTATTTTCTTTAATCTTGTTATTTGCAGGTTAACTTTGGATTATACTTCTCCGGAGTGCTGAATAATGTGGTGTTCTACTCGGAGCATATGCAAGAGATGAGAGTTGCGAGATCAATTTACTTGATTGAGTATGATCTAGCTCAAACCAGAATTGATGTTGCTTAAAACAGTTCTCCTTAATTATTGTCTAAACATATCTTTTGGCAGTGGTACACAATGTTTTGTGTACCACTGTCAGAAGATGTATTTAGACCAATAATTAAGGGCAACTATTTTAAGCATTTCTGGTTTGAGCTAGATCATACTCAATTTAGCAAATTAATCTCGCAATTCTCATCTCTTGCCAATGCTCCGAGTAGAACACCACATTATCCAGCACTCCGAAGAAGTATAATCCAAAGTTCACCTGCAAATAACAAAAATAAAAGAAGATAGATAATTTGAATCACGAGCCTTGGAAAATAAGTGATCCAATTCCACTGTAATCCAAAGCTCACCTGCAAATACATGAAACTTAAAGAAATAGCTCTTAATTGTGAACGACCATCGCTCTCTAGAAATAGGCATGCAGAAGAAAACACCGCTGCACAACTTGTTCATTCTGATCTGATCTTCTGTGATTGTTTCATAATGGTCATGTTTTTACATGAACAAATGTGTTCATTCAATTTAAAGCCCTAACGAAATCCAAAGAGGAAAGGTGTGTCGGATAGAAAAGGAAAATTCATCAAAACCAAAAGGTGTGTTAGATAGAAATGGAAAAATCATCAAAACCAAAAGGTGTATTTAATAGAAAAGGAAAAATCATTAAAACCAAAAGGTTTGTTTAATAGAAAAGGAAAATTCATTAAAACCAAAAGGTGTGTTGGATAGAAAAGGAAAATTTATTAAAATAAAAGGTGTGTTTGATAGAAAAGGAAAAATCATTAAAATCAAAAGGTGTGTTGGATAGAAAAGGAAAATTAATTAAAATAAAAAGGTGTGTTGGATAGAAAAGGAAAAATCATTAAAACCAAAAGGTTTGTCTAATAGAAAAGGAAAATTAATTAAAATAAAAAGGTGTGTTGGATAGAAAAGGAAAAATCATTAAAACCAAAAGGTTTGTCTAATAGAAAAGGAAAATTCATTAAAATTAAAAGGTGTGTTGGATAGAAAAGGAAAAATCATTAAAACCAAAAGGTTTGTCTAATAGAAAAGGAAAATTCATTAAAATTAAAAGGTGTGTTGGATAGAAAAGGAAAAATCATTAAAACCAAAAGGTTTGTCTAATAGAAAAGGAAAATTCATTAAAATTAAAAGGTGTGTTGGATAGAAAAGGAAAAATCATTAAAACCAAAAGGTTTGTCTAATAGAAAAGGAAAATTCATTAAAATAAAAAGGTGTGTTGGATAGAAAAGGAAAAATCATCAAAACCTTAGCAAGCCTTTCTGCAGCCAAAAGAGTATACATAACTGAACACTAATAAAACAGATACAATTAAAACCCTAGCCCCAAAAATATGGATCTATAGTCTCTATTCCCAAATCCCAAAGAAACAAAGAAGCAAAATGAGAAGAGTTGATCGAATCAGTAAGTTATCGGACACTCTTATTATTAAGATTCTCTCCCTTTTTCCGACGAAAGATGCCTTCACAACCTCTATTCTTCAAAAAGATGGCTGTAGAGAATAGCAGAAGAAAAAAGGTATAATCAAGGGACCTTTTACTTGTCAATTTTGGAACTATAAGAAGCAACAAGGCAAAGTCGGAAATATAGACAGAACTTTTTAATATTAGAGCAGCAAAGGAGAGGTTGTACATTGTCTGTGAAGGAATGAACTTATTAATCACGTTCTCTCTATTGGACCAATTGGTATTTCGGTTGTCAAAAATAAGGTTGTCTATAGAAGTCCAGGGGTATTGCCAATGTTTAGAGAGAACAGATGCCCCTGGCAATACCCCTGGACTTCTATATACAACCTTATTTTTGACAACCGAAATACCAATTGGTCCAATAGAGAGAACGTGATTAATAAGTTCATTCCTTCACAGACAATGTACAACCTCTCCTTTGCTGCTCTAATATTAAAAAGTTCTGTCTATATTTCCGATTTTGCCTATTTGCTTGTTAATGCCACATGCCATAATGAACATCAAGTTATAAGGAAACTCGTCCAAGATTATCTTCATAAGTTGAGCAATACAACCGAGTTAACAATTGGGACTTGGTACACCGAGGTATGTTTTGTCGTAAAGACTTTATTTTCTTTAGGTATATAAATATCATGAAGAGATAGCATTTAGAATATAACACAACTTAAGAACTTCTACACATTATCAAGGACTACTAGCGCTAATACAAAACTATTCTAACCTTTTGTAAATTTTTTTGTCAACTTTCTAAAATCGGGTACTTCATTCACTGTTCACCTACATTGTCAGTTGGTCAGATTCTCCATAAAATTTTGCATCGGATTTTTCTTCCTTTTTTATTGTTCTTGTTTTCTAGATCCTTCACTTATTTCTTTGGAATAACCATATCAGGTACTAATTGAAATACAAATGTCTAACTCTAGATTTGCATATCACAAAATTTTATTTCTATGGTGCAACTATCCTGTTAAAAGCCTCACCTCATGTGGAGTCACTCGACATAACTATGACAACTACTTTGGTATCTTTTTGGAACTTTTGCTCTTCTATTTACAAATTCATTTGTTAAGAAATTGTAATATTGTACTCCCCACAACACCCCTACCCGATTTTTTTTTCTCACCTCAAACAGTGTTTGACATTTAAAGAAATGGACAAATGAACAAGTCACTTTAACAACATCAAAATAAGAAAAGAAAAAAAAGATAAATTATATTCAGGCACTCCTTTTGTTCCATTTTACTAGTCCAATGTTCAAATATATTTTTTTCCTTTTATTTATTTATTTTAACAAATTAATAGAGATTTTTTATTCATTTAATTATTTCCTTAAATTTATAAGAATACTAGTAATGCAAGGTAGATTTCAAATCTAAATTAATATATGCAATCGAGTTAAATAAGTACTTAATAAATATTCTTTCAAAATGAGTACAAAGTTTATACTAGAATATTGAAAGGAAAAAGAAAGAATACATTATCCCAACTCAACAATAACCTAATCAAAGAAGTTATTAAATAATTTATGTAAGGCATAAGACAGTAATTCGAAAACTCATAATACTGTTTGTTGCCAAGAAAGAATATGAAAGAACAAAATTACAAAAAACATACAATATAAATAACTTATAATAATATCAATTCTCAATTAGTGCAAATTGCAGAGAATATAATTTTTTGTAGAAGACACTTGTACTATATGAAATCATTGTTTGGCTGTATCCTCTCTCTCTCCAGATAGATCTTAGGCGATGTGCATTTGAGTTGGGATATTTGGCCAAAGAACATGATATTCATTTCCTATCAAGCTTCGAGTTTCCCTCCCTCGAGAATGTTAAGGTTTTCAGCTCTTCGAAGATGTGTTTGAAAGGGAATATTGAATGGGATAATGATGACCTTCTCAAACTTTCATAATTTATACTAAAGAATGCAACAGCTTTTGAAAAGTTCATAATTATATAAAAAAAAAACTTGTAAGATTTGTTCAATGAAGTGTGCATCTCGATATTCACTTCGATTGGTTGAGAAATTGGTAGGTTGCTCAAGATCGTCAACCAGTTCTGTGATCATTTGGCAGAAAGGAGCTTTCCGTGACTAGATTATACAAATGTTACTTCGTATTTAGTTTTTGATTTACTGCTGGTGGTAAAAATCTTGAATTTGTCTTTATAACAAATAAGTACTATTTGTTCCTGTTATCTTGAAGTTGTGACATATATACCAAATTTTATGGTTGTTTGGTTTCTCATGAAACTTTTCTTAGTCACATTTTAGATGTTATCTGTTGTGCACATTTTTCAAAATTCTTATGACTACGTTAGCATCAAAGTTAAAAGTGACCCAAAACTAATGATATTACTAACATCCACAGAAAGACTGAGCCAATCTGCATATGCCTGTCATTAATTTACTGGACTATTATGATTATTTTTTTACTACGAAGAACGCACAAAATTTAAAATAAGCCAAACAATTTATATCTATTTTATTATGATACTTTGTAAAACTACCTGATAGCTTAATGCAATAGTACTAAAAAAAGGAATGTGAGAAGTACATCTGAAAAAATATGAATTATATACAAGAATTATTTGAAAAGGGAAGAAATTATTTACTCTATGAAACAAAAATAAAATATAATATTAAAGGAGTGAAGAAAAAAAAAATTGGCAGTAAAAAAAATAGAAAATTAGATTGAAGTTGAACTTCTAAAAATATAGAAACTCTCTGTATTTGGAGATAAAAATAGAAAATTGGGGCCTACGATAATACTGTAAATGTACACAAAGACACTTAGCAAATTGGTTATATTATGAAATAGGATACCAAATATAGACACAAGATAGATTAGATCTTTTTTTCAACAAAACTCGTGAGGTGACGACAAGGAAAATATTTACTTATTAAGAAATATCAGTTATCTTGTTGTAATGAGTAGTTGATGCATCAATAAAATTTTACTTTTATTATTTCTGTTGTTCATCTTGTATTCCAAACAAACTTAGAACAAAACTTTGAACATCTTTGTAAGACAACAAAATTTAAGAACATTTTCACAACTAGAAAATTAAAACAGAATCTGGAAAATTTTTAATATAGGAAAAAGATCAAGTCCACTGAACTCACAGTGTCCCCTTAAGGAAATTATTCCCCTCTAGTATCCGAGGTTTGATTTGGAATATGACTTCCCAGGTTAAATTATCTCAATCACCAGAGTATAGATACCAAAAACTCTGGTGTCAGCGAACCACTCAACAGCAGTAAAGTACACTTAGAATATTAGATTTAGTAGTTGAAGAAGAAGTCCATGAATTCTATATTAAAATGAGAGGAAATCGCTCAATTTATAGAAAACAAATGGTAGTGGGAAAAGGTTCTTATTGTGCCTTACCAGAAAAGTCACAAACCTTTGGAAAAGTCACAGTCTTTCAGAAAGGTCGTCACCTTTCATAAAAGTCACAACTTTTTATAAAAGTCACAACTTTTCATAAAAATCGCAACTTTTCATAAAAGTCACAACTTTTTATAAAAATCGCAACTTTTCATAAAAGTCACAACTTTTCATAAAAGTCGCAACATTTCAGAAAAGTCATAACTCTTCATAAAAGTCGCAACTCATCATTTTCCATTCACATCTTTTTTAAAACCGAACAATTTCTTTAAAAGAAGAATAAATGATAACCCCTTTGCATGTAGATGCATGATTCTTATTGTGTCGATCGTTGTTTTAGCACATCATTATCAGTTTTTGGTACTTTACTCATTCATGTCTAGATTCATGTCTATTTTAGGAAAGAACATCAAGTAAATCTATTTAAGGAAACAAAATTAGAAACATTCCTAAATAGCTCTACCTATGTACATTATATATATAGTCTTCATTGTGAAACAAGAGTAAAACCCAAAAGGAAAACTTGTGTTGGATAGAAAAGGAAAAACCATTCAAACCCTGGAAAGCCTTTTTGCACCCAAAAGATGGATCTTTGGCCTCCATTTTCAAAGAAAAGAAGAAGCAAAAGAGTTAAAAATGATAGTATCAGTGAGTTACCGGACGCTCTTATTCTACAGATTCTCTCTCTTTTGCCAACGAAAGATGCTTTCACAACTTCTATTCTCTCCAAAAGGTGGCAATATCTATGGCGTTCAGTTTATAACTTCTTTATCGAGTGTGAAGATAAATCACAAACGAAAAACTTTATATCTTTTGTGAATTATGCATTAGATAAGTCTACTTGTTCCAAAATTGATAATTTTCATCTGGATTTCACTCACTTGTCCAAATATGAGTCACAACTCAAATTTGTTGATGATGAATTATTGTTCCCAATCTCCCGATGGCTTTCTACTGCTGTCAAAAAAAATGTTGAAAATGTTGTATTGCTATCAGATTCATATGACTATGAATCCATTGACTTGCCTGACACTATCTACAAGTGCTCCACCTTGATAACATTGGATCTCACGCGTTGTACATTTAATGACGAATTCTTCATAGATTGGAAATTTTTAAAGACCTTGAAGTTGAATGACCTTAAGTTACAGGATGACATAATCGTAAAAATACTCTCAGGTTGTCCTGCTTTGGAAAACCTCGAAATTTCTGAATTCTATGGATTGAATCATCTGGAAATCAATTCTTCAAATTTAACGAGGCTTAAGTTAGAAGATTATTCTTCATACTATGATGAATCTGATCATCCCTCTTTGGATATTATTGCCCCGAATATTCAACATTTGGAGATCGCTGAAGATATGTATGATCTCAAATGTAGGCTAATAAATGTATCATCGGTGGTAAGTGCTAAGCTAAATTTCCAAATGAGTTGCACATCGATTGCTAAAGGTGCTTCTAGTGCCACATGCCCTGATGAACATCAAGTTATAAGGAAACTCGTCCAAGATTATCTTCATAAGTTGAGCAATACAACCGAGTTAACGATTGGGACTTGGTACACCGAGGTATATTTTGTCGTAAAGACTTTATTTTCTTTTGTATATAGATATCATGAAAGAGATAGCATTTAGAATATAACACAACTTAAGAACTTCTACACATTATCAAGGACTACTAGCGCTAATACAAAACTATTCTAACCTTTTGCAAATTTTTTTTGTCAACTTTCTAAAGTCGGGTACTTCATTTACTACATTGTCAGTTGGTTAGATTTTCCATAAAATTTACATCGGATTTTTCATCCTTTTTTATCGTTCTTGTTTTCTAGATCCTTCACTAATTTCTTTGGAATAACCATATCAGGTACTAATGCAATTTGAAGAGATGTCGCTTCCAGAATTGAAATGCAAATGTCTAACTCTAGATTTGCGTATCATAAAATTTTATTTGTATGGAGCAATTATCCTGTTGAAAGCCTCACCTCATGTGGAGTCACTCAACATAACTATGACAACTACTTTGGTATCTTTTTGGAACTTTTGCTCTTCTATTTACAAATTCATTTTTTACCCTATTTTTTTTCTCACATCAAACAGTGTTTGACATTTAAAGAATTGGACAAATGACAAATCACTTTAACAACATCAAAATAAGAAAAGAATAAATAATTAAATTATATGAATAAATTATATTCAAGCACTCCTTTTGTTCCATTTTACTAATCCAATGTTCAAAATTATTTTTTTTCCTTTTATTTATTTATTTTAACAAATTAATAGAGATTTTTTATTCATTTAATTATTTCCTTAAATTTATAAGAATACTAGTAATCTAATGTAGATTTCAAATCTAAATTATTTTCTCGCACTCGAGTTAAATAAGTACTTAATAAATATTCTTTCAAAATGAGTACAAAGTTTATATTAGAATATTGAAAGGAAAAAAGAAAGAATACATTATCGCAATTCAACAATAACCTAATCAAAGATGTTATTAAATAATTTTTTATTTATATAAGGCATCAGACAATAACTCAAAAACTCATAAGTTGTACTATATGAAATCATTGTTTTGTAACTTTTGTGAATTGTGATTTTTCATTTGACTATATCCTCTCTATCCAGATGGATCATAGCCGATGTGCATTTGAGTTAGGATATTTGGCCAAAGAACATGATATTAATTTCCTATCAAGCTTCGGGTTTCCCAACCTCAAGAATGTTAAGGTTTTCAGTTCTTCAAAGATGTGATTGAAAGGGAATATTGAATGGGATAATGATGACCTTCTCAAACTTTCAGAATTTATACTAATGAATGCAACGGTTTTGGAGAAGTTCACAATTATATCAAAGAGGAAAACTTGTAAGATTTGTTCAATGAAGTGTGCTTCTCGGTATTCACTTCGATTGGCTGAGAAATTGGCAGGTTGCTCAAGATCGTCAACCACATCTGTGATTATTTGCCAGGAAGGAGCTTCCCGTTACTAGATTGCGCAAATGCTACTTTGTATTTAGTTTAGGTTTACTACTCTTGAATTTGTCTATGTAACTAATAAGTGCTATTGTTTCCTGTATCTATTGTCCTAGTGACATATATACCAAATGTTATGGTTGTTTGGTTTCTCATGAAACTTTTCTTAGTTGCATTTTAGACGTTTCTGTTGTGCCCGTTTTCAGAATTTCTTATGAAATGTTGTGTTTTGAGAACTTTGTCGATGATATAAAGGTATTTCGACCACACTACTTAAAAAATGCATCGATGAATTATTTAAGGAAAAGGGTGAAATATTCGAGGAGAGAAAAACTAAGTCTATCTGCATTTGTCCTTCATTAAATCAGTGGACCAAATGACAACAATAACTATTTTTCACTATAAAGAATGCACAAAGAATATGATACACTATAAAACTACTTGATAGCTTAATGCAATAGTAAAAGGAATATGAGAAGTACACTTGAAAAGAATATGAATTACATATTATACTTATTTGAAGAAAAAAAAAAAGAAGAAATGATTTACTCTATGAAAACAAAAATAAAAATATAATATTAAGGAGAGAAGGAAATTCTTTCTCGTGGTGAAAAATAGAAAATTGGATTGAAGTTGATTTTGTACAAACATAGAAACTCTGTGTATTTGGAGATAGAAATAGAAAATTGGGGCTACGATAATATTGTAAATATACACAAAGAATCTTAGCAAATTGGTTACACTTCGAAGAAGACACAAAATACAGATGTAAGACTAAAATAGCAAAAATGTTAATTAATACTTTTTCCTTTATTTAAGGCATCAAACAATAACTCGGAAAATCAAAATTAATTTTATTACCAAGAAATAAGATGTAAGACAAAAATAGCAAAAAACGTAAAATTTAAACAACAGATAATATGTCAATTCTCAAAAGTGCAAATTGCAGAGAATGTAATTTCTTGTACCAAACACTTGTGTATACTGTAAATCATTGATTGTTGTGTGACTTTTGAACATTATGATTTTCATTTGACTGTATTCTCTCTCTAGTCGGATCTTGATAAATGTGCATTTGAGTTCAGATATTTGGCAAAAGAATATGATATACATTTCTTGTCAAGCGTCAGGTTTTCCAACCACAAGAATGTTAAGACTGTCAGTTATTCCAATATGTGTTTGAAGAAGTATCTTGAATGGGATCACGATGAACTTTTCAAACTTCCAAAGTTTCTACTAAAGAATGCGATCATTTTGGAGTCGTTTCTAATTATATCAACGAGAGAAACGTGCAAGAGTTGTTCAATGAACTGTGTTGCTCAATATCTTATTCGATTGTTTCACAAATTGGTAGGTTGCCCAAAATCCTCAACCAGTTGTGCGGTCACTTTGAAGGGTAAAGTATTCCCTGACAAAATTGCAGGTATTTTGTTTCCGCGTACCTGAAATGTTATCTTTGCCCTTATGACATCCCAAATTTTATGATTGCTTGGTTTGTGTTGAAACATTTCTATATGTTGTCCTTGTGTTTCTGAATTTGTAGCTAGGCTTGTTTCCGTACTGACCGTACATCAACAAGCCACACTTTTCCTCCGATTATTAGAATCATGAAATTATGTGTTTTCTAAACTTTGTCGATAAAAACAAGGTATTATTACTGGGAGGTACCTTATAGACATTTTCAGGGAAGAAAGAGGTTTCTACTTTGTTTATCTCAAAGAGGTGGTATTCGCTACCTGCATTAGAACCCGACTATTATGGATTCATGCTAGGTAGGGCCCATTTGGGGGTAGCTCTACGACATATTTAGGATTTCGAGATGATGGGTGCACTATTAAGAAAAATGTGGATCAAAGATATAAATTTAATCGATTCGACATTTAGGTTTTTATCACTTAAATCGACTGACTGGACCCATTGATCGTATGTTATATCATCCAATACTACTAGTTTTAATATACACATTTGGTTAATTATATAAAAAATTCGAGTGCTAAAAAAGTCAGGAATTTCCAACGTGACAAACTTGAAAATTTTGAAAATATTAAAGCTTATATAAAATGCTACCAATAGCCACTTACAAGGTGTTATCCAATTTTAGAAAGAAAATTAAACAAGATAGATATACATTTCAAATTTCCAATGATTATTGCATTATATGATACTGCGAGTGTGAGTCATCTATATTTAATTATTTTTAAAAAATATGACACTATTATATATAATTTCGAGAGGGAAGCATGGGTTTCATATGAACCTGGTGACCTCCTCCTGTATATGCCCCTGTCGCTACATACCAAAGATTTTTTCATACATAGGGTTTAGAATTGAGACTTCTAGCTAAGCTAGGAACATTCTCATCCACTCTACTATATCCGTTGGTGGTAACTCATTGCCTATTTGAGCATCAGCTTATTAAACTACTGCTGAAAGTTTTGATTTTGTGTATGGCTAATAAGAACAAAAAGTTTGAATGAAATATTACAAAGCCAAATTACATATTGATCATTTAATTAATCAAATTCCACATATATGAGAGGAAAAACGTAAAAAGGAATTTTGATTTTGGATTAGATTCTACTCCAATAATTAACTCACTGAGTGAGGATTGTTCAAGACGAAAAACAATCGGTTTCTTCAGCTAATATATGACAAGGGAGAAATGATGAGATGTTGATAATAATCATACAAAATTCAATTTTTATTTGAGCATAGTGATTCGGGAGTCCAGTGTGGAAGGACTCTCGCTCAATAGATCAAAGGCACGCCGGAGAGGCGAAAGAGAAATTTTTGAGCGTGCAAGCAACTATGGCTTTTCTGCACCGCCAGCAGCCTTACTTGTCTTGTCATGAGAAAATACAAGTCATTGCTATACACACGAAAAATTAATAAAGTAAATGGTGCCTTATGTATCGGTCGTCAAGAAAAAAAGGTTCTTGTTAGCTACATTTTCTTGCCGGACTGTTCATTAGCCTACCATTCTATGACATATACTGGCCCCATCACAATTCTCTTTCTTAAAGCGACATTGGGTGCGAGTTTTGGTGTGATATTTTTTCGGCGACTAATGAGCACTAAGGAACAAGACGATGTTTGCATCATTATAAATTTATAACTCATCCCTACACTGGTGTTTCTTCTGCATGCTCGTTTCTGGAGAGCGCTGGCCATTCACAATCAAGAGTTATTTCCTTAAGTTGCATGTATTTAAAATTCTCCTCATCCGATGCAGCTTTATATCTTTTGTGAATTATGCATTAGATAAGTCTACTTGTTCCAAAATTGAAAATTTTCATTTGGATTTCACTCACTTGTCCAAATATATATGAGTCACAACTCAAATTTGTTGATGATGAATTATTGTTCCCAATCTCCCGATGGCTTTCTACTGCTGTCAAAAAAAATGTTGAAAATGTTGTATTGCTATCAGATTCATATGACTATGAATCCATTGACTTGCCTGACACTATCTACAAGTGCTCCACCTTGATAACATTGGATCTCACGCGTTGTACATTTAATGACGAATTCTCCATAGATTGGAAATTTTTGAAGACCTTGAAGTTGAATGACCTTAAGTTACAAGATGACATAATCGTAAAAATACTCTCAGGTTGTCCTGCTTTGGAAAACCTCGAAATTTCTGAATTCTATGGATTGAGTCATCTGGAAATCAATTCTTCAAATTTAAAGAGGCTTAAGTTCGAAGATTATTCTTCATACTATGATGAATCTGATCATCCCTCTTTGGATATTATTGCCCCGAATATTCAACATTTGGAGATCTCTGAAGATATGTATGATCTCAAATGTAGGCTAATAAATGTATCATCGGTGGTAAGTGCTAAGCTAAACTTCCAAATGAGTTGCACATCGATTCCTAAAGGTGCTTCTAGTGCCACATGCCCTGATGAACATCAAGTTATAAGGAAACTCGTGCAAGATTATTTTCATAAGTTGAGCAATACAACCGAGTTAACGATTGGGACTTGGTACACCGAGGTATGTTTTGTCATAAAGACTTTATTTTCTTTAGGTATATAAATATCATGAAGAGATAGCATTTAGAATATAACACAACTTAAGAACTTCTACACATTTACAAAACTATTCTAACCTTTTGCAAATTTTTTTGTCAACTTTCTAAAGTCGGGTACTTCATTTACTACATTGTCAGTTGGTCAGATTTTCCATAAAATTTACATCGGATTTTTCTTCCTTTTTTATCGTTCTTGTTTTCTAGATCCTTCACTAATTTCTTTGGAATAACCATATCAGGTACTAATGCAATTTGAAGAGATGTCGCTTCCAGAATTGAAATGCAAATGTCTAACTCTAGATTTGCGTATCATAAAATTTTATTTCTATGGAGCAATTATCCTGTTGAAAGCCTCACCTCATGTGGAGTCACTCAACATAACTATGACAACTACTTTGGTACCTTTCTGGAACTTTTGCTCTTCTATTTACAAATTCCTTTTTTAAGAAATTTTAATATTGTACCCCCACCCCAGCCCTACCCTATTTTTTTTCTCACATCAAACAGTGTTTGAAATGGACAAATGAACAAATCACTTTAACAACATCAAAATAAGAAAAGAAAAAAAATTATATGAATAAATTATATTCAAGCAGTCCTTTTGTTCCATTTTACTAGTCCAATGTTAAAAAATTATTTTTTTCCTTTATTTATTTATTTTAACAAATTAATAGAGATTTTTTGTTCATTTAATTATTTCCTTAAATTTATAAGAATACTAGTAATCTAAGGTAGATTTCAAATCTAAATTAATATGTGCAATCGAGTTAAATAAGTACTTAATAAATATTCTTTCAAAATGAGTACAAAGTTTATACTAGAATATTGAAAGAAAAAAAGAAAGAATACATTATCGCAATTCAACAATACCCTAATCAAAGATGTTATT
Source organism: Solanum pennellii (assembly GCF_001406875.1). Taxonomy (NCBI): domain Eukaryota; kingdom Viridiplantae; phylum Streptophyta; class Magnoliopsida; order Solanales; family Solanaceae; genus Solanum; species Solanum pennellii. The sequence continues at coordinate 70,011,894 of NC_028640.1, read as the reverse complement.
AGATAATTTTTTATTTATACAAGGCATCAGACAATAACTCGAAAACTCATAAGTTTTTGTTTCCAAGAAAGAATATGACAGAATAAAATTACAAAAAAAATTAAATTATAAACAACTTATAATAATGTCAATTCCCAATTAGTGCAAATTGCAGAGAATGTACATTATTGCAGCAGACACTTTTACTATATGAAATCATTGTTGTGTAACTTTTGTGAATTGTGATTTTTCATTTGACTATATCCTCTCTATCCAGATGGATCATAGCCGATGTGCATTTGAGTTAGGATATTTGGCCAAAGAACATGATATTAATTTCCTATCAAGCTTCGGGTTTCCCAACCTCAAGAATGTCAAGGTTTTCAGTTCTTCAAAGATGTGTTTGAAAGGGAATATTGAATGGGATAATGATGACCTTCTCAAACTTTCAGAATTTATACTAATGAAAGCAACGGTTTTGGAGAAGTTCACAATTATATCAAAGAGGAAAACTTGTAAGATTTGTTCAATGAAGTGTGCTTCTCGGTATTCACTTCGATTGGCTGAGAAATTGGCAGGTTGCTCAAGATCGTCAACCACATCTGTGATCATTTGCCAAGAAGGAGCTTCCCGTGACTAGATTGCACAAATGCTACTTTGAAGTTTACTACTGCTGGTGAAAATCCTGAATTTGTCTATGTAACTAATAAGTACTATTGATTCTTGTATCTACTGTCCTTGTGACATATATACTAATAATTGTTTTTCACTATAAAGAATGCACAAAATTTAGAATAATTCAAACAATTAATGTTTATATTATTATGATACATTATTAAACTATATTTTTTAATGAGCATGAGAATAGCTCATAGCTTGATGCAATAGTTAAAATGGAATATGAGAAGTACATTTGAAAGAATATGAATTATATATGATAATTATTTGGAGAAAAGAAAAAGAAGTGATTACTCTATGAAACAAAAATAAAATATAATATTGAAGGAGAGAAAAAATTCGTTTTCCAAGTGAAAAATAGAAAACTGGATTGAAGTTGATTTTCTACAAATGTAGAAACTCTTTATATGTGAAGATAAAAATAGAGAATTGGGGCCTACGATAAAATTGTAAATGTACACAATTTTACTTATATGTCGTTTACGGTGCATAAAAAATATTAGATAACTTACCATACTGTGAATCCTAATTTGTTTAGTATTTGTTACTATATTTGATAATTTATTTGTTTTATTTCCTATTAGAATAGGTTTTGTAATCCTACTTTAATTTGGTTAGGTGTTTTATCACCTATTTTCTTATAGTGAGATTTATGAAAATTTTAAGTTAATAGAAACTTTTGACTTTATAAAGAAAATATTTTCCAAGAGTCATGGGGATAGGTGGAGGATATAGACGTCTTTATTCAAAGAACACAATTACATTGACACCTAAGGTTGTGAATGATATTGAGGAGGCCATGTTACTAAGAAAATAGTAGATAGTATTTACGATCGGGGAATTAATCAGGTTTATATATTTGGAGGAGATGGATACATCAAGTAAATATATATATTTCATGTGTTTGAATTAATAGTTTATTTTACTTCTCTAAATCACGTAATAATGAAAAATACATTGACTTGGTGTAAACATCCGTTGCGGGTAAAAAAATTTCTTTATAAAGTACTATTTATAGTAAGATATAGCAATATAATGATATATCTGCATTATGTATTAAAAGTGATTATGATCTATAGAAAAACAAGTATGTAGTTAAAATATAAGCTTCCATTTGTTTAAAAGAATTAATCCAGGTTATTAAAGTACGATAAACAACTAGAACTGTAACGAAAACATTTTTTAGTGACAATAAATATAGGCATTAATAAAGAGTGTTGAAGTCTTTACAGGCATTGCTTAAGTGTTATTAGAATCAATGTCTCTAAAGGCGACAGATAAAAAGCGCTAATTGCCGCTAATAATCATTATTAATGTTGTGTAGGCTGAAATACCATTTATTTTTAAATAAAAGTACCTTGCACATCTTGTTATGTGTATGAGTTAATTTCTCAGTTAGTCACTTAATTCAATATTATTAACTCAAAAAAATATTATTATTATTATGGAAAGAAATTGAAATTGAAATTAGTAAGAAATGTGACTTTTTTTCTAATAATAATAATATGAAAATTAGTTTGAGAATGTATTTTACTTTTTCAATTGCATCAAAAAATTGATGACTTGATTGGTTGGTTCTTGATCTTATCCTTTCTTTTTCAGTGGCAAAACTGAAGAGATAATTGAAATGATGATTCATGAAAATTGATGTGGTATCTAAAGATTCCTAAATATTGACAAAACATATACATACAAAACTAATAAAAAGCTTTTTGATTTAACAAATCAGCAATTCGATTTAATTTGACTCAATTTTATTTCAAATTCATAACACATAATATTTATTGGGACATATAAATTCATGTTAAATATATGGAAGAATAGGACTATGCATTAACAATGAACGATCAGACAACATAGCTCGATAGAAAATTATAGAGAAGAAACATAATTTAAGATTAGGACAGAGAATTTTAACGTTATTTAGAAAAAAATTACACGCAATAATATTCTATATTTTACTTAAGAAAGGACTATAGAATAGATAAAAATCGCAAAAACTTAATAATATTGTTCATCTTTTTTCATACCATCACATTAGAAAGACCTAGAAATGTAACTATATATGTATATAATAATAATCTTAATATAGTGACATGTTTATAACTATGTTAAAATACATTGATATTCCATTTTTTGAAACAATATTTATAAAACCCAAGCATCTTTCACTTTTGCTAAATTGTCATTTCCATATATATGGCACCTAGCTATGTGAAAGAATATCACATTATCTTATCTTTGAGAGTCATTCTAGCTAAGTTTGGACCACTTAAAAGGACTATGATATATATACTTTATTTGTATCGTTACTATATACATTTCGAAACGTATCATAAAAAAATATATTATTTCTTAATTACATGAAATATTTTATTTAGTTTATTACAATAACAATAAGGGGTTATTAATGCAGTTTGATATAAATATTTTATTCGTAAGAAAACAAAGAACTCCTAAATTTATCAACTCAAAATTAACTAATTTGAACTTAAAGAAAATCGATCCGATCAAATTTATTCACACTCAACCAAAATCATAATTTTTTAAATGCAAAAATTAAAATCAAAATTTTCATATCTTATCTGAACGATTCATGACACCTTTATCTTCTAATCCCACTTACGTTTGGACGTATGTTAGTAACATTTACTTTGTGTCTTCTTTTGGGTTAACATATAGTTGTGACTTGAATATTGGTGAAATAAAAAGGATCAACTATGTCAGATTAGATCATATTGTTATTATATTATTGTATGATTTAAAACTTATAAAATATATTCATATAATACTAAGATTGAAGTGATGAGTCTGAGAATATCTGAGTTGTGAATTAATTAATTTAATATATGGAAAATTAGGTGTGGTTTTGTACTATTCCAAGAAAGTAAAGACAAACTCCAAGAGTTAAAATTACATGTCTGTCTGCTGACATATTTCTTCTTAAAGCAGGTAGGGCACCTGCCATGCTAACTTCTTTTTATTTAATTCTTTTCCACCTTCAATTTATTGTGCATTTAATATTACTATGTACATATCATATTTTGTGAAATTAGTGTGTGATGACATTATTGACCCTAAGCAGAAATAGCAATATATACATGTATGATGTTATGGGTGGATCGCTTCGATGGTGTCAGAGGCGAATTCAGAATTTTTTGAATAGAAGTATATCAAGTAAAATGTATTGATGTGCGAATCGATCCTTCATCCTCAAGGTCAAAAGCTTAATATTTAACCATGTAGATCATTTAGACTTCTCGTATTACGGATGTCAAAATATATAGAGAGAGACACACATATGCAATGTCTAATTTTACGAAGAGATATGAGTGCAGGTGCCCTATCTTTTGGCTCTAAATTTGTAGCGGTGTCAGCATGTCGGGGTGTCTAGCTAGATATCGTTGTTCGAAAAATTACACTATACATAGGTTAAATCTTATTTAATTATTAATATATATAATATTTTGAACACTCTTAAAATCAATAGAGACATGTAATGCATTGGTAAAGACATGCTCAAAATTAATGTTACTATCAAAAATTTCGAACACTCTACACGAAATTTCTAATTATGTATCACTGACCTGAATTATAATTTTTATTTGACCTAACATATATGATAAATGTTTCTAAGGAAGGCTTTATCTATGGATAGTATATAAATGGTAATTATACAATTAGGTCATATTTCAGATAATAAATACTTTATAAGTATGATAATATTACTGATTTAATCATTTTTGTACTTTTCCGGTAAATTATTTTTATTTGTAAAAATCGTTTTTAAGTAAACAAGGGTGATTTAGTCAAAGGGAAATTAATTTAAATTAGGTGATATTGATGTGTAACCAAGACATGTGGCCACTAGTCAACTCCCTTAGTACTCAGCATATGATAATGTATTAATCCTTGGTAATAAAATACTACTTTCTTCATTTTAAATTTTGAGATTTTTTAAATAAAATTAAAAATTATTCCGAATTATCAATTATTATGATTGATAATATTTTTTACGTAGTTTTTAATAAATTTTATTTCACTAACATGGATTGTTGTGTAATGATAAGATTATTTTACCTGAATTAAAAGTATCGAATTGGAGCTTTGTGTATAAAGAAATCTTATTAGGAGTACCATCCCAAATAAGTTATATAATGTGCAATTCAAATTTAATTAGTTATTACTCTAATACAGACAATGAACATCAAGTGATTCAAATTTAATTAGTTAGTACTCTAATACGACCATTTTACATCAGGTGAAAGACCAAATAAATAAAATAAAATTTATTTCAAAATAATTCACTATGTTTTAAATTATATGAATCTTGAAATTAAAACGATTCATATATATTTGTATATGTTGAAGTGTGTGATCATCTCATCTAAATTAAAGCTTAAGTTGTTAGAAAGAGATGCACACTTTTATTAGTTAATTGTATTGTCAACACGCCCTCTCACGATAAGCTCTTTTTTTTTAATGAACCAAGCACATGAAATTTTTGTTTGATATAGATAGCAGTGATTTATTTTTTTCATGAATCAAACTCGTAAAAATTCTTTTTAATATGAATAACGATAAAATTCGATTACAGAATATATATCTGCTCAATCTAATACAATATTAAAATGTATAACCGTCTTATCTAATAGATTAAACTATTCGAGAAAGCACGATTTTACAAAGTCCATAGAAGGATTACTACAAGCATATTGTATGTGTCAAATATTGTGTGTTTTAACATAAAAAGGGCCAAAGCTTAGATTCATTAAAGAACCTCACCAAACCATTCAGCAAAAACATTAAAGAGAGCAAGCTACTCATCTTCCTATTTATTAGTTGCAATAAATAACAAGTCCAGAAAATATAATATAATTAAGCATTTGTAAGAAAAGAAAGGAATTATTAATATGGAAGAGAAAAAAGAGAGTAGATCATCAGTTTATGATGAAGTTATCACCAAGAATCCATTTTTTTACTTACAAGAAGGCATTAAAGCTATTCTAAAATGCCTTGGTTTTGAATCTTCAAAACTTGTTCATCAAGCATCCTCGTCGTCCTCATCATCATCATCGTCTTCTTCTTCGAGTATGTTAGGTACTAATAATAAAAAAGAAGAAGAAGAGAGTGAAAAACAAGAACAAGAGTGTGTTTTGTTCCATGAAGATGGTAATAAGCAAGGTTCAGATTCAACAAATGATAATTACGAAAATAACCCTCCAGTTGAAACTAATGATGAAGATCCACCTCAATCAGAGACACTTGTAAGTTCATCTATTAGTACTTTTCGCCTTTTATTAAATCGAAAATAGTCTTTCTACTTTTAAAAAAGTACGAACAAAGACACATCATTCTTTACAAATTACCCTAAGTCTATTATTATTGTCACTAATATATATTAAATTGTTTTCTTTAAATTGGTATCTTCATAGAGAAACTTACCGAAAAAATAATCTCATATGATTACTTATTACAAATAAAACTCAAGATGATTTGATATCTACGTAATGAATAATTTCATAACGAAAGATGTATAGTAACTTAATCCACTACGTACACTTCTGTGTATATAATGTTACATTACTGTTAGACGATATATTTTATTATGAAATTTAAAAGAAAAATTAATTTTTATTTTTAAGGTACAAAATGATTTTTACAATTGTATTTGGTTATAAATATAAACTATATATATTTTTAATTTTGTGTGTGATTTAGAGCGAAAATATATTTTTTGTAAATTCTTTAGTAATTGAATTCCAAATTTCATGAAAAAAATGTTTTCGAAAGTTTAACTCAAAAAAAAAAATTCAATGATCAAACACTCTTAAAATAAAATTTAGAAAAGGTCATAATTTCTATTATTTTTTAAAAAAAAATTGAAATTTTCTAGAATATATGTCGGTTGTTGAATCGTATTTTGATGAAAATCTACATTTTTTTTTTCATTTTATTAGAATTATTTCCAATTATTAAATATTTATTTTAGCAAAAATATGAGATATAGGGACATGCAAAACACAAAGTCTTACACATATTTCTTTAAAAAAAATAATGGATCAAAACCCTCCTAATTTTTTTTAATTTTTTTTTTGTATGTTTCATATTTGAATTATGTCTTATTTAATGTGACCTCATAGACTATAACTTTCAGATCAACCCTTACAAACTATCACATTTAACATTTAACATTTTGTTATGGAAAAATTACATAAATTAATACATTTTAAAAAATAATTACTGATTTTAGCGATACTTTTTGTTTATTACCATGTATAGCAATGCTTTGTTAAATCTGTAATATGTATTAAAAGTGAATTATGTATACAATATATATGAATTATAATTGTTTTTTGAAATATATCATGTTTGTTTGGTAAAAAATTGTCACATTGTATTATAAGTGTATTAAAATGTGTGATAAATGTATTATTCATCATTAAAATTTGTATTATATGTGAATAATATATTGTTCTTTGTAATATGTATTAAACTTGTATTATAAATGAATTAAAAGTGATCAAGTGAGGTAAAAATATTATTGCTATAAATGGTAAATATTTTTTTATTATAGTATATTTATGTAAGTTTCCCTTTTGTTATCTACCGAAGTTAGGGGTTTAACCACTTGTTATACTTCCTCTTAATTTAGGTGATATAACTTAAAAAGTTAGATTCATATGTCTCAATTTATATAATGTTATTAGAATTTTGAGAGTCGAATCTATTTATTAATTCATATTCTTAAATTTTTAATAAAAATAAAAGTCATTATAATTTGTTTTATTTTGGTTGTGTAAACAGATATTAGCAACAGATAGGAGGGGAAGACCACCATCAAGACCTAAAGTTGGTAGTGGACCTCCTCCTCAGAACAATTAATTAATTAGTTAGACTATATATCAAACACTTTGATTTAGTTGACGGCTATTTTAATCAGTAAATTATTTAGAATTTCGAAAGATGATTAGAATTGTTTTTTTCAAGCCACGGCACTAAATAGACCTATATAGTCGTAGTAGTCGGCCCAAAATATGTCTGCTCTTTCATATGGTCGATATTTATATCGAGACTTAGGTCTAGTCGTATTGCTCTTTTATCTTGGTTTGATATCGATGTTAAATTGTATTAGGTCCTTTAATTATTTGTTTATATACATGTATTGTAAGATATAAGGAATTTTATTTTCATATTTGCAAGGTAAGTATTAGTACATAATTAAATCTACAAGTTGAGTATTTGTCGAATTTCGATTTCCAATTCTCTATTGATTAAGTGGATGCAATCTTCTTCTAATGCTCCTCGAAATGTGATCGAACTCAATAACTTTATTTCATTAGGTTCAAATGATTTTCAATTAGGGAACGGTATTATCTTCGATACAGAGTATCATATGAGATCATCTTGAACTTCTAAATCATGAAAATAAATCTGAGGAGGGTAAAATATATATAAATCTTACTCTAATTACCTATGAGAAGGTAAAAGAAAAAGTTGTTAAAATTCACAACCGAATAATATCTATATTAATAAATAATTTGAGATAATTATGTTTATACTCAAATTACCTATGAGAAGGTAAAAGAAAATAATTTTTGTTAGGCTCTCAACTGAATAATATTTAATAGTAAATAATTTGAAATAATTATTTTGAAACTAAGGAAATAAAGAATATGAATTATATAGATGAGATTATTTTTGAAAAAGCATGAATATTTGGTAAGTGTAGTCATTCATATGACTAGCAACAATAACTGCAGGGTCCCTCAAAAGATTGAATATCTTCAAAAACATTAATACAATATGGTCCATCCACATTTATTTTGTCAGACATAAAATAGTGGCATTTTTGGTTTATTCGACTCTTCTTTCAGTTGACGGCTGAGAAGACTATGAGTCTGTTTGGCTCAGCTTAAAAGCTAGTCAAACTGACTTAAAAGCTGGTTTTTGACTTATTTAACTGTTTGGCAATACTTAAAATAGCTTATTTTAAGTTAAAAAAAACTTATTTTAAGCCAAAAGTTAAAAGCTGGGGTAGGGGTGCTTTTTTTTTTTAGCTTATAAGTTGTTTTAAGTTGACCACATTTTTATGTTTTTTCCCTTAATATTTTTATACAATCTCCAAATTACCCATATAACCCTAACATCTCTTTCTTCTATTTTTCCCTTTTCACGTTTGGCATAACAACTTCAGCACTTTTATCCAAACGCATAACTGCTTATTTTAAAAATAAGTTTCAGCACTTTCAAAAGTACTTTTTTAAAGCTGCTTTTATTAAGCCCATCCAAACGGGCCCTATATAATATATCAGATCATGTGTTGAACACTATAAATGCATGGGCGGAGCTATATTTCTTTAGCGAAAAATTATATTATTTATATATGGTTAAATAAGTTTATATATATGTATAATAGATATTAAATTTCCATTGATTATCTATTTCTACAGATTTTAAATCCCTTTATTGAAAATCCTGACTCCGCCTTTGTATAAATACTTTATTATTCTTCCAAATTTTTGAGTGGAAATTAGAAAATAGTCATTTTCTGATTTTGTAATAAAAAATAGTTATTGTCGTGAAGCTTGCAATAATTTTATAAGTGAAATTTCATAACAGTAATTAACGTTCCAAAAGTGGCTAGTGAACATTATATCTACGTAACAAGTGTTGATTCGATTAAAGTTATTATTTTCTGTTCAAACTCTATATAAATATATAAAAATTAAGTGCAAAGACCACACTTTTAATTTAAGACCTACGATGTTTAAATCTTGCATACGTCAAAAGGGTAGAGCTAGAGCTTAGAGGTGTATAAGGGGATGTTGGGTGTGTAGTAAGAATTGATGGAAAATACAGGGAAAGAGAGGAACTTGAAAAGTTGAGAACTTGAAGATTTGGGAACTTTAAAAGTCTTCTTATATTTATAATAAAAAGGCATTCGTCCCTCATCGGTGGTGGAAAGAAAAATAGGAGAGTTTAAATATCAAAACACGCCTAGTAATTGTTAAAAGGGTTAGAAAGAGGGACCCCCTCGCGCTGTCGTTGTTGCTCGTCTCGGCTACGCTATGGCAAATAATCGATTCAGAGATTGTTTTTTTGGACAAAGTTTGTTTTAGTTATTTATTTATTTATTTAATTAATTAATTAAATGAACAAAATATTTTCAATTAAAAGTTTGTTTTAATTATTTATTTATTTAATTCATTAATTAAATGAACAAAATATTTTCAATTAATTAGTTGATAACAGAAACATTTCTAGTTATTTAGTTGAAATTAACAGAAACGTTTCAATTTTTTAGTTGACTAACCCGACTCGGATCGACGCGCGAACCCTTTAATTTAAAAACTTTCCCGTCTTATTTAAATTTTCCGCCATTTTTGGAAATGACTGTTCTGAAAGGTTGCAACTTTCAGGAACAGTCAGTACCATTTGAAAGGTTGCAAACTTTCATTAATGGCCGTGTGGTTTCTGAAAGGATTGCAACCTTTCGAAACCTGTTCCTCTTGTCTATAAATACCATTCACTCTTCAGAATTTTCCTAAGGAATTTTTCTGATCTCTTCTTCTTCTGCACAACAAATTACTTCGTGTGTTTTACTACTGTCGACTGATTCGCTGACACTAGAGCTTTTGGTATCTATATCTTGTGATTGAGATCATTTTACCTTGGGAGGTCATATTCCAAATCAAACCTTGGATATTAGAGGGGATAATTTCCTTAAGGGGACACTGTGAATTCAGTGGACTTGATCTTTTTCTGTTCAAATTTTTCAGATTCTGGTACGTTACAGATTTTAAATTTTTTCTTAATTAATTTCTGTTCTTCTCTTGTACTGATTCTGTAAACTATGGTTACTTCATATTTCTGCAAAATATTATTAGAATTAGTAATTCTGATTTTCAAACACAGACTGGCAATAGGGGGTCCTTTGAATCCTCTTTTACAGGAAAATCAAAATGCATATACACAAATATTGAGATTTCTTTTATGTATATATGATAGATAATGAACTCCTTTAGTGAAAACATCGTCTTCGTCACTATCTCCCATAGTTTTTTTTTGTGTGTGTGGTGTTATAACCAATGTTAATAATTCATTAAAGTTGTTGTAGCTATGTTAATGAAAGGACGAAAATAATAAATTTCAACTAATTTAAAGATCAAGTATGTTAAATTAATATTGCATGATCAATGAGGAAAATATCTTTTAATTTTTTTGCCTTTGCATTTTCAACAAATAATATTTTTAAAAAAGTATTCAAAACTGTTGAAGATATGATATCTTAGATATCCTCAAAGAGACAGCTTATCTAATGTGTTTGTATAACGAAAACTTTGTAAAATAGAAGCAATAACAAGAGACTCATCATCATCATTAATATCATCATTCATCTCAATCTTCATGCAATTGTTTTCAACCACTTCCAACTCCGGCATTGACGGTGGTGGTGGTGGTAGTGGTTGAGGTGGTGGTGCCGGAGAATTATTATAAGGTGAAGGAAAAGACGAAAAAGGATAGACAAAATTAGTACGTGCATTTTCGATACCACAAAAATTAATAGAAGAAATATCATAAGCTAGAGCAGCTTCTTCAGCAGTATCGAATGTACCAAGCCAATGCCTTTGTTTTGTATTTGGATTTCTAATCTCAGCAGCATATCTACCCCATGGCCTTCTTCTTACACCATGATATTTTGTTGAATGTCTTGAACTCCTTCTAACTAAATTTCTAACATGCAATTTAGGAATATTAGTAATATTTTCCATTTTTTTCTTTTTAATTAATTAATGAGGGTTGAGTGTGGAAAGAATGAGATGGGGTTTATATAGTGATGAAATGAATTAAGATTAATGTTTGTTTATTGACAAGATAAGACAGCACTGATTAGCACTAAGATAAGTTAATTAGTAAATTAGTGAGTTAAAATGAGTTTTTTTTTTGTGTGTCTTATTTGTGGTTTGGTCAAGTGGAGCAAGTGGGAAGCATTCCCCATATGTTAATATTTTAAAAGGTGTTGTATTTTGTTTGTGTTAACTTTTTCCCTATTTTTCACAATTTTGACATGATTAAAGCAAGCATAATGCGGAATTTCTGAGCTTTCATATTATTTATATGCTAATTATTTTGATTAACTTTGGTCTCTTTGTCTCTACTTATTCCCTTTATCACATGCTCATTGGCTAGAGCTTTATTTGTTTGGAACAATGATTACACCTTGATTTTAAACCAGTTGAGATCGACTATAATCATAATTCAATAAACTACATTTTAACAACTTCCAAATAATGTAAGCTCAAATAAAGTGCTAAGCTAATATAGCCGTCAAGTAATCATTTGTGCATTTCTCAAATTTTGAAAGAGTGAAGGATCACCCCATATAAGATTTGAGTTTCTAAAAAATACATTATATTTTTGTGTTTCCACATTTCTATTTCTTAGAGCATAACTTGTTGAACATCTAATTGAATCCCTTTAAACACATATAAAGTATCAAATTTACGAGTCTTTATGCTACAACAAAAGGGATCGATCTGTTCATAGTTGAAACATTTCAAGAATCAAGAGAGAAGAATGAATCAGCTGACCTATTATTTAACAATCATTACAAGTAGAACCGGAGCGAGTGCGCTGTAACCCTAGCGGTTGCAAAATTGGTAGTAGCTAAAATGGTAAAAAGTAATGAATACATATTTGCAAAGGCAACTACAATCCGAACAAATGAGCTAGATAAATCAAATCATATGAAGACGGAAAATATAGTCCCAATCTGTACATTTATGACGGAAGGCATGTACAGGAAATATTCAGCGACTGCAACAAACGATTTGTTGCAGCAGCAGCTGTCTAGGTGAGCTTTCGCCATATTGAATGTTTTGCCGCTGATAAGGACTTCACCCTGGGGAAAACAAAACCTGTTTTTGGAGGATTTCCATCTACCAGAGAATTTTCATAGATTTCTTTGCATTCTTGAACAACCTATATCATAAAGAAATCCCCATCAAGAAAGCAATACAGAAAAACCAAGTTATCTTCTCAAAGGCGATGAACATGGGGATGCTGTAAATGTATGGGATTCAAGAGCAATATCACTGCTCTTGTAATAAATGTCGACAAGGGATAGACAAATACTTTCGAGAAGTCTGCAAACACGGGTTTTGGGCATAAAGAACACCCACTGACAAGTTTCTGCTTCATACATAATGGATATATTTATAGCTAGAACGGATATTAATCAAAAGTATGGTGAAACAAGAAAAAAATAAATGATGTATCCCCAAAGCAATGATACATAATCACAACTTACTAAAATAACATGATAACTTCATTTACTGCATTGGCAGTGATTTAAAGTAGAAAAGAAATGCTAAGAGTAGCAACATCTTATTTTTGGTAAGTTGATGAGTAGACTTTCTCAAATAATTCAATTCTGTAATAAAATTTTGAACATGTGTGCCACTTAGATAACACATATATACCTCTTTTGCGTCTTTTCGTGGTATGCCTTCCCGCAGACTCACAATCTTTTCAACTACTTCTGGCTGCAGTTGAGAGTAACAATGCTCAATAACAGGGATCATTAGGAGACAAACTAAAAACAATAAATAATGATTTTAAGCAGCAGCTTC